>NW_027494948.1:0-266656 GCF_021521415.1 Bidens hawaiensis
TCACAACCCGAAGGATACGAGAAAAAAGGCGAGGAGGAAAAAGTTTACAAGTTGTCAAAGGCCTTGTACGAGTTAAGGCAAGCTCCCCGAGCTTGAAACACAATGCTCGATAACATCCTACGAGACATGAAGTTTCAAAAATGTTCCAGGGAACAATCGGTTTACCGAAAGACGGATGGGAAACATTTTTTGATCGTATCCGTGTATGTGGATGATTTATTTGTGACAGGTACAAGCTCGAGTATAATTTTCGATTTCAAAAAGGGTATGGCGACCAAGTTTGAGATGTCGGATCTCGGGAAATTGACCTACTATCTCGGAATTGAAGTAGTCCAACAAGAGGACAGGATAGTAATTACACAAGAAGGATACGCCAAAAGGATTCTAAAGCAGACCGGTATGCAAAACTGTAATCCGTCTCAAGTCTCGATGGATCATGGTGTGAAATACTCAAAAGCCGAGAATGAAGTCGAACTAGATGCAACCGAGTATCGAAAGGTAGTAGGTTGCTTACGGTATTTATTACACACTCGTCCGGATATGGCATACTCTATGGGTATTGTTAGTTGATATATGCAAAGCCCACGAGAATCTCATGGTATGGCAATACGACACCTATTGAGATATTTGAAGAAAACGACGAGTTACGGGATCAAGTACGGGAAGAACGGGTCTAAACAACTTGTAGGTTATAGTGATAGTAGTCAAAACATAGATGAGGATGATGGTAGAAGTACCACGGGGCACGTGTTTTATTACGAGCAATCTCCAATTACATGGTGCTCACAAAAGCAAGCGACAGTTGCACTCTCATCATGTGAAGCCGAGTACATGGCGGCTTCAGCAGCCGCGTGTCAAGCTGTATGTCTCCGAGAGTTGTTGAGCGAGTTGACTGGAGAAGCGTTGCAGAAAGTTGTGTTGAAAGTTGATAACACGTCCGCAATAGCCCTTGTGAAAAATCCGGTTTTTCACAACCGAACAAAGCATATAAAGTCTCGCTTTCATTTTATCCGAGATTGCTACAACGACGGCGAGGTCGATGTTGAGCACATTAGCGAGAAAGAGCAACGGGCTGATATCCTCTATAAAGCACTCGCAAGAATCAAGTTCACGGAGATGCGCGAGTTACTTGGAGTTGAAGACCTTTCTAATCCGAATCAGAAATTAAGGGGGTGAATGTTGGATTAATTTCTATTCCGGGTCACAAGTCGGTGAACCGGGCCTAAGAGGTTTTAACAAGTCGGTTAAAGTCTAAGGGGTATTATGAAACATTCCATATGCTTGGTGGCTAAGTTCACCTTGTTGGCCAAGTTGACCAAGTTCACTTTGGTGGCCAAGTTGAGTGGTGACCACATATTATGCTTGGTGACCAAGTTGGGTTACTAGTATAAATAGATGTACAAAGTTAGTGTTAGATACAACATCAACAACAACACAACAACATCAACAACAAACACAACAATCACCACAATCACTACCAAAGTTATTGTAATCAGTTTTTTGAGTTATATTTTCTGGTTATAATATAAGTCGGTTATTTCTAAGTTGTGCGTTAATTATCGTTTATCATTATTGACTTTTTAGGTTTTTGAGAAAACAAAGATAAATGTTAAATCATCTAAGCCTCTAAGGAATACTACTAATGACATTTTTTATTTTCACACTATATATTAATTCATGCATATAATCTTTTTCAAATTAAATTCCACATGTTTGACTTCAAAAGATCAAATTTTTTCCTTTATAAGATTTTTCAAATTAGCACTATCCTGATAAGATTTTACAATCTCTGTTTGAAAATAGATCTGTGATGTGATTGCTGGAAAATTTCCAACATTCTAGAACCATTTCATCCCACTAATGAACATCGTAACATTATTTCTCATGGTCTTGAATTCTAGGTATTGTTACTTTATTTTTCTTAAGTGCATGATAAAATTGATTGATATAAAAGAGATGTAATTTTGATGAATATGTAGAAAAATTGAATATGTTAATAGTGTAGAGTGGTGGAGCCAGAAAATTTTTCCTATGGGTTTAGAATTTTTTGATGTTCGATTTTTTTCCGGCATCAAAGTTTTCTGACCCTAATGAGTCGGGTCATCATTGATCATTCGACCAAATAAATAAAACACATCACAACCATAACAAAAAAAGTATGTCATCAAAATTAAAATAAAATACAAAGTTATATTAAATAAAAAGGCTTACATATTATAATTTCCACGCGTTTTCATGTATTGAAAGCGAATCATAACATCTTCGGTCCCGACTATCGGAAACAACTCATTTTCAATATAGCAATGCAAACATCATTACGCTACCCATCTGATTAGTTCGATTGATTTTTTAAAATGATGATAGATGGGATCAAAAGGAGTACGTTCTCATGGATTAAAAAAAGGGAGACGAGAGGAACTTGATTGGTCGAGTTTGTGTAAGTTTACATTTTAAAAAAATTTGAAGTTTGGTGTTGTATGCTCCTCCATTTCAAGCTTTTTGCCAGGTATAAGAGTTTTTTAATAATATTTTAGCCATTCAAAAAAAATAATAATAAATAAATATGGATGAATGATGATGACCATTAAATAAAATATGGTGCTACACATATAACATATTACTATAGTAAAAAAAATATTTGTCTGTACATATTTTTGTAAACACCGAGAAATTGACAAGACTCCTCATCAAATCATCTTCTCCTCCATGGGTGTCCTAAAATTTAATGGCACGTACTCAAAATGTCAAAAAAAATGACGATATACTAGCTGAAGAAAATGACATCATCGTCTCTCTTTCCGGTGAATGGTGAAATGTTTCCGGAGATTTCTTGACATTGTGTTCGTTTGTTGAAAAAGAATTGATTCGCTCGTTAAATCGTACATAGCTATAAGTTATATATAAAACCGAAAATAGACCAGGTTCTGCCGAACCCGGTGACTTCTATGTGGCTCCGCCACTTAGTGTGGTAGTTCTTGTCACCACACGAAAATAATTAGATTTTGAGTTAGCCAATCTTACCTAGTCATGTTCGTGTTGTGATAAAAGTTAAACTTGTTGACTAAACATGTTTAAAATTAGATTAAGAAATTATTAAGTATATAATTTGAGAGTTCACACTACTGCCAAGTTGTTTACGAACTCTTTGCGCATTTACAACTTGTTTATAACCCTCTATGATTATGATATGGTAGTTTGTAATCACAGCCCATATAAAAACCGTTAACTAGTTTTGACTTCTCAGCCTATTTAGATAAATGGGCCATAGAGAACATCTTCGGATTACATATTTGTCTTTAGTGACAACAAATATATGTCTCGAATCGTTAACCCGCCAACTTACAAGCCTATGATAACACCCGAAAATATATGTCATTTTTAACTTCGTTACTTGAGATATATTAGCTTACTATAACGGGACAATCTTTTTGACGTCGTTCGAAAGCCAACCAATTCGTCCTTCTTATGAGAAGGGCTTGATGCTTTCGTCTTGCCTTGGACTCAACAGGCGAGCGCGACAACAGCTCGCAACCAACGTTGTGTTTGTCGTGCAAACACAACTATACATGTACGCGTCGATTATCCCGCTAAGGCCATACCCGAATACGCATGTACACGTTGGGTATCCCGCTAAGGTCATACCTGATGAAGTTTGGGACTAGCCACCAGAACCAAGCGTTCAAACACAAACAAATAAAACAATTATCAAACAGTTGGTCCGTGATATTACACGCTAAATAACTACATTGGTTTGATACCAAAAAGTCATTTAAAAATATTAAGTAAAACTTACCTTCTAAAAGTTTAGCAAAAGCTGAAATAGGCTTCATGGTGGATCTAACGTAGCCTTACAGTGGCTCCTTTGACTTGATCACCGTAGAGTGGGCATAGAATACATAAAGCAAAGTACCAAGTACCAACGCAATAAACCCACCGTAGGTTTATGGTGTATGTGTAGAATACATGCACATTACAAATAAAAGAACATTTAAATGATTACTTTTAGGATGTGTCTTATTCGTGAATTGTTAGTACTTTAATTTAATAAACAGTTTGGTAGCAAAACACTCATAAAATAATTAAAATCTGTTACTAATGCCACCACCTATAGATCGAAACTTTTAAGTATAGTCTAAAGGAAGCCGCAACTTACTTCAAATATGGATGTAAGCACATGCATGTCCCAAATTTGCTCAAACTCCTTGTAAGTGTTGTTGGAATTATGGACCGGTTCGGGTAAGTCAACGAGGCCGACCGTGTTGTGACCCGTGAGAGTTACACCTTGGACAACGAACTAAAATCCGCTTAAATTGTTTGATCGGTAAATGACGAATTTAATATGATGAAATTATTATTTATAATCGTTATAGATATATAATGGTTCGGACTTTAAACGAGGGTTGGAACGAGTTGGACTTTGGGCCCGGTTAGAATTTATTATTGATAAATAATAATATTATTAATATTATCTTAATATTAAAAAGACCTTTTTGTTTTACTTGAGATTACTCCAAGTTAATTGGAGCATATATATACATATATACATATCTCACGTAAACAAGAAATAGGGTAATTGAGATCTGTTCAGCCGCAAGCAAAAGTCCAGCCGCCACTCCGAGATCCGACCACGGATACAGCAAACCATCGCACCGTATCACTGCCGTGTTGTTGCCGCCACCACTGATCTGGTACTGCAGCCGTGTTAGCGCCACTTGCCGCCAACACGCCATCATTACCAACCGTCACCGTGTTCGGTTCGTCACCTAGCATCGTTTGTTGAACCTCGGTGTCTCAACCGGTTATTCATTAACCGAGGTAAACTTAAATATTGTCGGTTTAAATTTATGTTTCTTTGGTTGTTTCGTATCGTACTCGTATCGTATGTAACCGGATCCTGTACGGTTCCGATAAATGGTGATTACTCGTTTTATATTCCGCTGCGTATTCATTATTAATATGATTAATAATTATGAAATCTATTTATAATTAAAACTTGGTTTAAAAGTTAAACCGTTGACTGATCACCACTGGAACCCAACAATGGTATCAGAGCCTTGGTTACAACATACGAGTCGAATCCGGTCTTTTCACCGGATCTACATCATAAACTTCAAGTTAGTTGAAGTTTTTGATCTAGATATGTTTTTTGAGCAATCTTGGTTTGGTCAATTTTTATTTATTTTATTTGACCAAAATATTGCTCAATTTTATTTTATTGAATATGTAAATCTGGCCCGACCTTGTTTGTTTGGTTGAATGGTTTTTGGTTTTTGGCCATATGGATGGTTCAAAAGTTGTATTTATTTTTCGGTTTTATTTTATGGTTTTTGGCCACTTTGTTGGTTCAAGATTGTAATAGATAAGGTTTGGTTTTTCATTATATGTATTTTTAATATTGTAATGAAGAAGACCCGAAGGAAAACCAATGACGAGCTCGTGGAGTTCTTGAAGTCAGTGGGAGTTAGCGAAGATGACCGGATGCACCAGGAGTCCATCCTTGTGGTTGTTTGTATTGTGACCCCTTGACCCGATTGGTCTTGCTAATAGGCTCTAGCAAGACCAATCACCTTTTTGGCCATTTAAGATTTACATATTCTTGTTTGCTATTGTGGTTGCTTGCTTGATTATAATAGGTTATAATTCCACCGACCTAATATCAAATATATTTAAAAAAAAAATTTAATTAACCAATAAAGTTTTTGCAAAATGAAACTAAATTTGATTTTCCAAAACCTTATAACTTAATAGTTCTCTATTAACTTAAAATTGGTTAGACGTATCGCGACAAACTTAGTTTTTAATAGGTATTTAAAACTAAGCGTCCTGAGAGATGAAAGGGTTCATCATTATTGTCCCGATAATAAATACAGTAAAATTTGACTTTTACTCTATTTGGTAATTCTAAAATTAATCCCAATATAAAACCAATAGTTTGTGCCAATCCTACTACAAGTCACACTTGAGGCATACTGCAAAATTTCGAGTGTTTGGAGCTAAAGCACCCCACTTGTTTTCTAGCCTATCCCATCAAGGTGAAAGCGCTTCGTTGACACATCCGGCCCTTTCACACGTCACTGTACTAGGACAACTATTACTTTACTCTCCTGTTACGTGCTAAAGCTGTCTGGAGACTTAAAGTGGGCAAAGATGAGGCTAAACGTTTCTATACAGACAATCGTTGTCTCTGTAGGCCTCATAACCGAGAGTTTTGCTCTATTCATAATTGACAATCGTTGTCAGTCTGCCTAACCACTTATTAATGTTGTATGCTACAGCTGCCTTTAATAACTGGAAGCCAGATTCTCAAGCTTCTATTTCATTAATGTAATCGGGTCATTAATAATAGGACTACAACGTCGAAAATACTAATTAAATTTTCTTTTGCTTATTTAAATCAGATGTCGTCAAACGATAACACATCCTACGCACTTAAGACTATCCCAGAGAAGGATAAGCTAAACTGTACCAACTTCATCGAATGGCACCGCAACTTAATACTAGTTCTTACAATGGCAAAGCGCCTGTATGTTCTCGATGGACCAGTTCCAAACGAGCCTGAAAACAACACTGCCGCTGCTCGAAAAGCTCTTGACAAACATAGGGATGAATCGACTGAAGTCTCCTGTATTATGCTAGCCACCATGACTTGTGAGCTTGCTAAAGGCTTAGAAAACTTTGGTTCCTATAAGATGCTGGAACAACTCAAGGGCATGTTCCAGAAACAAGCCCGTCAGGAACGGTTCGATAGCATGAAACAACTCATAAGTTGCAAGATGGCAGAAGTGTCTCTTGTCAGTGCGCATGTTCTTAAGATGAAGGGGCACATCGATCAGCTTAAGAAAATTGATTATCCCATGCTTGATGAGATGGCATCGGATTTCATCCTCAACTCTCTTCCCAGCTTTTACGACCAGTTCGTAATGAATTTCAACATGAACGGCTGGGTAAAGACACTGCCGGAGCTGCACAACATGCTCAAAACGGCTGAGATGAACATTCCATCTAGGACCAATCAAGTTCTGATGATCTGATCTGCTGGTGTAAAAAAGCCTAAACCCAAGAATCAGGGTTATAAGGGAAAAGGCAAGAAGAAGGTTATTGTTGCTGCCAAATCTGCTATCTTGGATCCGGAATCCGAGAAATGGCGAGATGCCATGAACGCCGAGATGCAATCCATGCGGGATAACCAAGTTTGGAACTTGGTTGAGCTACCCGCCGATAGTCGGGCAGTAGGGAGCAAATGGATTTTCAAGAGAAAACCGACATGCATGGAAATGTACAAACCTATAAGGCACGGCTAGTCGCGAAAGGTTTTACTCAAACTCAAGGTGTTGACTATGATGAAACCTTCTCGCCCGTTGCTATGACTAAGTCAATTAGGATATTGCTTGCCATTGTTGCATACTTTGACTATGAGATATGGCAAATGGATGTCAAAACCGCTTTTCTTAATGGACATCTTTCTGAAGATGTCTATATGGTTCAGCCTGAAGGTTTTGTCGATCCAAAATATCCTAATAGGGTTTGCAAATTGAATAAGTCCATTTATGGACTTAAGCAAGCATCTCGAAGCTGGAATCTTCACTTTGATGAGAAAATCAAAGAGTTTGGTTTTGTCAAAAATGAAGATGAGCCTTGTGTTTACAGAAAGGCTAGTGGGAGCACTATATCATTCCTCATATTGTATGTGGATGATATACTGACAATTGGAAACAACATTCCTATGCTTAAGGAAGTTAAGCATTGGTTGGAATATTGTTTTGCAATGAAAGATCTTGGAGAAGCCGCATATATTCTGGGAATAAAGATATATAGAAATAGATCTAAGCGGATTCTAGGGCTAAGTCAAAGTACTTACATAGACAAAGTAATGGCACGCTTATCAATGGAAAACTCCAAGAAAGGAACTATTCCAATGACTAAAGAACCGTGTTGAGCAAATCGCAATATCCGGAAACGGACATTGAATCTAAGCATATGCAAGCAATTCCATATGCTTCTGCGGTTGGTTCTATCATGTATTGTCACACCCTCAAAATCCGCTAACGGAGTTTTACCGTCAGAGGGTGTGAACTAACAGGATCGGAATCATTAGTTATAATCAAACACCATGTTTAAAGTTTTCAACCCAACAAGACATTAAGTCTTAAATAAAAATGTGGAAGCGTAAATTGTAAACCCAAAAGTTTGCGCCACACGGGACGACTTAGAAACCCAAGTTATTAAGATAAAAATTAAAAGAAGTTTTCAAAGCGATGGTGTTTAGCGAATGCATGTTCCTATACCGCGCGCCCGCCTCGGCTACCTGAGAATAACATACTAAAAGTGAGGGTTGGTGAGTTCACAGGTTTATATAAATAAAGTGTTTGCGTTTGCGTTTATGTTTTGCGTTTGCGTTTGCGTTTTGAGTTACCAGATAGTATTAAGTCAATTATATATATCAATAGGTAGCTAACCTATCAACCATGTATTACTAAGTGTTCGACACCAAAGCTGACTGTTTATCAATTGCCTTGCCACCATGTCAACCACGACCATGGTAATGTGTTAGCCAAGATTACACCCACTCGACCTACAGTCGAGTTTAGAGTTGGGTGGGGTTTGTCAAACCTAGTAGTACTACTCAACAGTGACTCGCTATTATCCAAATATTAACCGGTTCGATGTTATGAAGGACTTTGGTTGGTTTGTTTTCCACTTAGCCTTACAAGTGATATATAAAAACTAAACAAAATCTACAGCGTTGGAGTATATTATATCTCCCAAATAAAAGCGTTTAAAAAGAGTAAAAATGGGACGTGAAACTCACTGTTTGCGAAGATAACCAAAAAGATCCGAGAAAAGATGTGCGTCACAGAAAATCCTCACTAGTGTTCTAAAAACAAAAACGAGATTTTCTAAGTATTTAAACTACGAGTGAGTCCCTAGACTCGACACATACAACTTATGCATGAGATGCGTTTCGTGTTTCGTTTGTGAAATAAGTGCGACTCGACAAACACGTTGGTGATACGTTACATGTGTGAACAACTACTTAAGTGTCAAGTATTAACATTGTACATTACTAGCAATTATCCCCCAAAAGGGCAATTTGGTCAAAACATAGCAAACATCGATCGGTTATGCACTTTTCATGACAATTTAAATAATACAGCGGCTAAATTATCCATGCAGATTTTCACTCGACAAGATTACTCTTATTAATAACTTCTAACAAGTCAAATAAATCACCAAAAATCATCACAGAAGCATACGTGAGTTAGGTTTCTAAACCTATTTTTATTATAATTTTATCATATATGGTTTTATCACAAAGATCAAAACATCACAGCAAACACACAGCAATCATTATCATGCGCAATAGAATGTTATTTGTTATTCCCGTTAAATGATAAATCCAATTAATGCAAGACCAATTAGGTTAGGTTTCTAACTCAATTTATTTTCTTCCAGAAGTGGAACCAACCCATTTGATCTTGTAGTTTATGAGATATCTTAGTCGCAAAACAGCCTAACAGCAGGTCTCCTGAATCAGCCTTGCACAACAGTTTTGTAAAATAATAAAAACTAACATTTATACGTCAAAAAATGACAAACTCGGACTTTTCAGAAACTAGACTCGACATAGTATATTATAGAATCAACAATCACATTAAAACATGTAATTAACATCGAGTTACAGTCATTTAAACATGAATTCAATAGTCTGTCTAGCATCAGTTTTCATCAAAACTCAACATACAAATAACCTATGAACTATAAATCATGCATACAACCCTAACTAATCAACATCAACATATTTAGCATTTAGGGTTTATGATTAATGTGTTCAATGATGCCAAAAATCAATAGAATAGGCTACATATAGTGTTTAGTTTACCTAGTTAACACTTTAAGCCTTCAACAAGTTTGTGAGGATGATTGTATGTGTATGTGTGTTGTGTGTTTCGGTCGATCCAAGGGGGAGGGGGGCTGCCGTCGCAGGTGGTAGAGGGAGAGGGAGAAGAGGGTTAGGGTTTATGGTTAAGGTTGTTTATATATTAATTAAATAAATGACAAGTTACAACTAGCACCCTCAACTTCTATTTTGTATAATTCTAGCATAAAACATAAATCACCTCCATAATATAATGACATGCATACAAGCACACATTTATACATATAAACGTAACACATAATTATATCAAGTACTTGTTTATAATATTCATCGTTTGTTCACCAATGGTTTGAGTCGACTCGTGTGTGTTTCGGTGAAATTTCGAAAGACTACTTGTGTAGTGATTGTCATGCGTCATCTAAACCCTAGTTTAAATGTAATGAGTTATGCGTTATGGTTCGTGTGATCTTAAGTTTGAATTAACGGAGTTCGGATTAACGGAGTTAACCTGAAATTGACGAGTGTCACATGTATGCTATGTTGTGTACTAGACCTGACGTCTCGTATGCCTTGAGCATGACCAGTCGTTTTCAACAGAGTCCTAGCATGGCCCATTGGACTGCCGTAAAGAATATTCTAAGGTACTTGAATAGGACTAAAGACATGTTCTTGGTGTTTGAGGGAGTGGAAGAGGAGCTCACTGTAAGGTGTTACACCGATGCTAGCTTCCAGACTGACTGAGATGATTCTTGCTCACAGTCAGGTTTCGTTTTCACTCTCAATGGAGGAGCTATTTATTGGAAGAGCTCTAAGCAGAGTGTAGTGGCGGATTCTACCACCGAATCCGAATATATAGTTGCATCAGATGCTGCTAAGGAGGCTGCTTAGATAAAGAAGTTCATCACCGATCTCGACGTGGATCCGAGTATTCGCAAACCAATCGAGGTGTTCTGTGATAACACAGGTGCTATTGCTCATGCCAAAGAGTCAAGGTCTCATCACAGAACCAACCACATTATGAGGAAGTTCCATCTTATTCGGGAAATATTGGAACGAGGTGACATCGTGATAAGCAAAGTTGACACATATCAAAATCTAGCTGACCCGTTCACTAAGCCGATGACTCAGGACAAGCATGATCATCATAGAGATGCTATCGGGCTTAGACTTGCTAGTGATTTATTTTGATTTAGTATTTGGATGTATGAACATTTAAATGGTTGTACTTTTCAGTTCACTTTTGATTTAATGGTTAAATGCAAACGTTGAATAATACAACTGTGTTCTTTTTAATACGTTTAATCCGTGAATATTGTATATAAATTATTCGTAGTCAGTCAGACTCGTGGAAACGACTCTGAATTAAGACTATTCTGACTTTGGACTCAAGTGGTTGACTTCCAAACTCACAGACCTCATTATGAATGACGTTGGATGTAACTCGCATCAAATAATCTTCATGGATCTTAGTCATAAGATGCATTTGACATTGGTATGCTCATTTAGTATCCTTAGACCTGGGATACATATTAGAACTTTCGTTTACTAAAGGTATTCTTTGATCAGTGTCAACCGCTGTCGCGTAACTGCCAGTCATAAAGGCATTGGTTAGGAGTATTCTGAAGTTCAGTGGGAGTTGTATGTAATCAAGATGGGATTCTGTACTCTTACATGTTATGTAACAGTTAGACATCTTGGCGCCTTCGTTGATTCAAACTGGTAAAGTGTGAGGCCTCACCCAAACTTACTGTGTGTTTGATTGAACCACTTTGACTCGAGAACGAAAACGATAATGATTGAACGCAATATGAGATTGATCTGATCCATGTCTCATTGTTCAATTGGTGTCTTATACGGAAAGGATAGATGACAACGATTACTATATTTTCATTATCTTGCAATAGTGTATTCCAAGATCTTTTGGTTAATGAATTTAAAATGTCATAACCTGTTGGGGGCATCCATGTGTAGCTAGAGCACCGCTGGTTGTCAGCGTTGAGAAACTTAACCGAATCCGTCCAAGTGGGAGACTGTTGGAATTATGGACCGGTTCGGGTAAGTCAACGTGGCCGACCGTGTTGTGACCCGTGAGAGTTACACCTTGGACAATAAACTAAAATCAGCTTAAATTGTTTGATCGGTAAATGACGAATTTAATATGACGAAATTATTATTTATAATCGTTATAGATATATAGTGGTTCGAACTTTAAACGAGTGTTGGAATGAGTTGGACTTTGGGCCCGGTTAGAATTTATTATTGATAAATAATAATATTATTAATATTATCTTAATATTAAAAAGACCTTTTTGTTTTACTTGGAGTAGTTAATTGGAGCATACATATACATATATACATATCTCACGTAAACAAGAAATAGGGTAATTGAGATCTGTTCAGCCGCAAGCAAAAGTCCAGCCGCCACTCCGAGATCCGACCACCGATACAGCAAACCATCGCACCGTATCACTGCTGTGTTGTTGCCGCCACCGCTGATCTGGTACTGCAACTGTGTTCGCGCCACTTGCCGCCAACGCGCCATCATTACCAACCGTCACCGTGTTCGGTTCGTCACCTAGCATCGTTTGTTGAACCTCGGTGTCTCAACCGGTTATTCATTAACCGAGGTAAACTTAAATATTGTCGGTTTAAATTTATGTTTCTTTGGTTGTTTCGTATCGTACTCGTATCGTATGTAACCGGATCCTGTACGGTTCCGATAAATGGTGATTACTCGTTTTATATTCCGTTGCGTATTCATTATTAATATGATTGATAATTATGAAATCTATTTATAATTAAAATCGGGTTTAAAAGTTAAACCGTTGACTGATCACCACTGGAACCCAACAAGTGTAACCTAGGTCATGAAAAACTCATAAAATAGAAGAAATAGGTCTATTTTTTCATGTTATAAGTCAATATCATCGTTGGGAAACACTCCTTAGGTTTGAAGATTTCTTATTTTTCCCATGAACACATACTTTTCTTTCCAATTTTGCAAATTGCCGACCCTCTTTCTCATTACATTCCAGATCCTATGAGAGTGTAGGAACGAGACGTTGTTCAACAATAAGTGTATGTTGGGTAAGTAGAAAACCATAATATTGGGGGTGATTAAGGAAAACACTTTTCTTTGGCTTACTGCTAGATCTAATGTACCGATAATCATGTAATTTTTGTTTATCTCTTGTAATTTTTGTAAGGTTTGTTTGGGCTTGTGTTCCGGTTCCGCTTTCAGCCAAATACAAGGTCTTGTTTATAATACACAATCATTAAAAAAAAGTTAGTAGTACATTAACATTTAAGTTTTTGTTACAAGGAAACTTCTTTTAACAAGATCATCCTATAATATAAAAATAGTAAATGTAAACCCTAATTTCACATAATATATATATTATTTCTTCAATATAAAAATGTTACATTAAAATTACAAGGCATTGGGTATTAACACCACTACTGTAGGACTGTGGGCTAGGCAAGCACAAGATATACCTTGTTTTCTTTATAGTGAGCCCAAAGCACCAAAGTATTCAGCGCATTACATATTCACGTGTCTTAAATCTTAATGCTGGATCGGCTTGAACAGTATGATAGGTGATTTTAAATACTTTATTCATTTTAAAAAATGGGAATATCTCACAGAATGGTAACATATATTCAAAAGTGTTTCAATTAAATCACTCATGCATATTTTATAAATGAAAAGGTCTAAAAAAACATGTTAAAACATTTAATTTAATAAAATATGAAAGTTAAGTAACTTAATTGGAACACTTTTTAAATTTGCCTATTTGAGTGACCTAATTGAAACACTTTTGAAACTTAATTACTATTATATGAAATTGCCACTTTAAAAATATCAATTGACATACATTAAATTGTGTAACGTTTTACGTCGACCTGTTTCATGTTCATTTACAAATATGATATGAGTATATATCTGATTATGGGCGGAAACTTCATATAGCGAACTTGAGTCAATATATTTGACTTGTGACCGAAGGAATTAAACAGAAAGAAATGGAGGACGGGCAAGTGAGAATGAAAATGAGAAGTTAAAATAAATGAATAAGTTGGTTAATAGTAATAGTGAAAATTAATTTCACTTTTAAAAGAAATAATGCGTGCGAGAAATAAAAATCAAAATATCAACTTCAGGTTTTAGATCTCTTTGAATCATTTTAAACATACTTGTTGTGTAATGTAAAAAATAGTTGATATTTTTAATTTTTAAAATCATAAATCTATATAATTTTTACAATATTCTTTTATTTTATACAATACTATTTTTATATAAATTTTTAACTAACAAAATGTTTTTATTATAACAAGTTAAATAAATTTTATAAATAAATTGATTTGGTATAAAAATTCAATTTGATTATGAAAAATAAATGTACAAAACAGTGATAATGTGAAAATATATTGATATGTAACTATGTTTAATTGTTGAAAAGAAAATTTGTATTGTTGAATGATTTCTGAAAATTTGATTGAACAACTAACAAGCGTGTTTACTGTTTATGCACGTTTTAAGGCCTTATAAACATTGTATCGGTTTAACATATCTTTTAAAATTATGAGTCTTCAAAAACTCTCAAAACTAAAATTGGATGGGTCAACCTTTTTACTTAATGTGTAGTGTTCGGATCAACCCGTTTGTTAAACGGGTTTTTGGGTCAAAATTAAACATGTTATATTAACTAACCCAAAACCTAATTATTTTAGTGTCGTGATTTCGAGTTTTGTTGAATCACCGTCTCTCCTTTTCCTAACCAGCCAACCACTCATGAAGCAGTCAATTGCCCTCATTCAATTAATGATCCGCTTAGTCCTGACTAGGATCAATCACTTGTTTGTCCCGAAAACAAAATGTTCATTCGAATTCCATTTTTGGCAAAATCACTTGTTTCTATTCAATTAATGATCAATCACTTGTTTCTATTAAATTAATTCGAATGCCCTTTTTGGCAAAATCGCTCAGAGCCTGGTAGAAGTTTTTGGATTGTCCCCGCGACAGAAGGCGGTTATTGAATGCTTACAAGGTCCTCATGCCCAAGATTTTCTAACTGTTATCCCGATTGATGGCTTGGGCCAAAGCATGTCTGCGGTCGAGTATAGGGCCATTCTTAAGTACCGTTTGATGGTCCCAATGTACCCAGAAGACGAAAGATGTTCGATCTGCCGTAAGGCTTGCCTGGATAAATTCGGAGAGCATGCGATTCATTGCAAGGAGATGCCTGGGTTCAAATACCGACATAATTGGGTGCGGGACGTTCTTTGGGACATCTTAAGGCGAGTTGGGATATCAGTTAAAAAGGAAGCCCCCGTAAACTTCCTTACAGTCCCCACGGAAGGGAGATCCACTCTACGACCGGCTGATTTGCTCGTCTTTGGTTGGGCCGGGGGAAAACACGCTTGTGTTGACCTCACAGGGGTATCTCCTTTAGCTGGTTTGAGGGATAATGGGTGTGTAGCTGGGCAAGCAATGAAAATGGCTGAAACGAAGAAGGTGGAGAAACATGCTTAAAGCATGCGAAGGATACCAACATGTTTTTGTCCCTCTGGCTTTTGATACCTTTGGCTCCTTGGCACCGGAAGCTATCCGTTTCCTAACCAGGGTCCAACGGGTTGTGCATAGTAATGTGTTGACTCCAAAGAGGCAGGAGTATGTCTTTAGTAGGTTAGGGTTTGCAATTCAGAAAGAGGTGACGGCGTAGCTTGTTGCCCGCCTACCTGCTATGTTGATGTAATATCTATGTTTCTATATAATGAGAAAATATTAATATCTCGTGTTGTGTTTTAAAAAGAATCTTAAAAGAAGTTATTTAAAAAAAAGTCATAGCAATGTGGTGACCGACTATGTTCATGGTTTAGTTAAGTCGATTTTAACGAAAATTCTTGACTAGACTGCTAACTACCGTTCGAAAAGTCTTGAGAATTTAATAGCGAGATAAAATCTCTATTAAAAAATCTATACGAAAAGTTATACAGCCGGATCATAATTTCAAACCACTGAACGGATTCATTAAAACCGTCAAAACCAAATCATAAACCATACATATTAATGTCAAACATACCATTTAAACCGACTAGTTTCTTTTAGAACCATTTTGGTCTGTTTATAACATCATTTGATGAAAATATAATGATTGGTGAAGGAAAAATATGAGAGAAAAAGCAAGTGCAAGTACAGAAAGAAACTGAAAAAGGTATTGAAGAAGACAGTGACTGATCATCAAAGGATTGAAGCAAGCATGGGGACCAAACAGAACCCACCGTTGCTTTCACACTACTCGAAATTGCTTCTCGAAAAGAAAAATCAGATTGACCGCCGTTCAAGTACCAGTACTTTTCGCTCATCAAAAGCAGTGAGACTGTGAAAGCTGATCGTCTTCTCTTGCCCTTAAAAGCAAGAAAGTAACGTTTTGCAGTTGTAAGCAAACGTCACTTTCCGTCAGCCGTCGTACCAATCACTTTTCGTTATGGATGCGTTTATAAAACCTAATTATTTCGTCAACAAACATTGATATTGAAACATGACGAGTTTTGAATCGTTTCAGTTTATTGATGAAGAGATTCGGAGCTTGATTTCGGTTGATACGGTACCGGATACTGGGAACTCGTTTACCGCTCTTCTCGATCTCCCGCCAAATCAGGCTGTGGAGCTTTTACACTCGCCTGCGATGGACATCGAGATGTCGCGTGTGAAACGAGAGGCGATCGAGTTAGGTTATCCGAGTACTTCGAAACCAAGGAAACGTAGTAATCTACAAAAGGTTTGTGAATTCATTCACGTTCGTTAACGTAGTTTTTAAAAGATTTGGTTTTGTTATTTATAAGGGGGTGTTTCGATTGTTTATTTTCACCAGCTTATAACTTATAAATTTTTTAAAAATTAATAAGCTGTTTGGGATTGATTATACTGTGAGAGGAAAAGTTTCATAAATTACAATGTTGTACCTTATTAACTTAATGAAAATTTATAAGGAGGTAAAAAAATTACAATGTTATACCTTATTAACCTAAAAGGATAGGGGCGTATCCTGTTGCCCGTTTATCTTTTGTTTTGATGTTGAAAAAAACATTGATGTGTAAATATTATTTTTTAGGTGAAGAAGATGAAGAATGCTGCGAAAGAGAGTGACAGAGAGGAGGTTCAGTACATTCACGTTCGTGCTCGACGGGGTGAGTCAACTGATAGCCATAGTCTAGCTGAACGAGTAATGAGTTTTAATCAAGTTTAAGTGTTGTTAAGCTTTACTCGAATGGATGGTTAATTATTGATTGATGATTTGACAGGCAAGAAAAGAGAAGATCAATACTCGGATGAAGCTTCTCAAAGAACTGGTCCCGGGCTGTGATAAGGTTCAAAATTTTGTGAAGTTGTTATTTAGTTATGTTCAAAACATTTTACATTTTAAAAAGTTTTAAAAATATAATTGTGACGTGTTTTTTCTAAACTTTATCAATAACTTTGCTATACGTGAGATGAGATATATAAAGATTCTTAACAAACTACTTTACATAATTTATAATGCATATTCTGAATTCTATTTTATAAATGTTTACTTTTTATATAGTGAGTGATTAAAATGAAATAAATATAATTTTTTATTAGTTAGTGATTTTTTTCTATTTTCCAATGTAAACTTAATATGTAGTAAAAAGTGGTGAAAATGAAAGGAAAAGGTTCCCAAAATAATTGTTTCATTCAAACCAAGTTGAAATAATAATCAAAATATAGTAATCAAGTTTTATACTCTCTCTGTCCCGGTCAAAGTGTTTTAGTTTTAAAAGTACAAGGTTTAAGGTAGATAAAAATATTGTTTTCTTTGTTTACCAAATGACAACAATGTCCTTGAAAAGTGAGTCCATCAATATTGTTTAAGGATAAACTTGGAAATTGGCTAATAAATTTTGAAAATGAACACTTGTAATTAGACAAATAAAAATGGAAATTTGGACATTTATATTGGGACGGAGGGAGCACATATTTTCGCTAAAGTAGCTTAATTTTAAATTTTATAACATATTTAGAAAGATTGTACATCTTTAAAACAATAATGAATTTATGAGTGGTTTTTATAGTAATTAAAATATGAATAACACTATTTGAGTATGATTGGAACAATGGAACTGATTTTAGGGTGGACGGGGCGGTGCGTGGTGGCCTCCCCGTCACGCGTGATGAGAAAAGCCACACCGCCGCCGGTCCTATGGTCACGCGAAAATGGGTATTTTGCGTGATGACCATCACGCTTGGTGGGGGTGATTTCCAAGAAGGAATGTAGCCGTTGGGTGGGGATCTAGCCGTTGGGGGTGGGGTGGGGTGGGGTGGGGGGGTTAAATAAAAAATAAAAAAAAAACCAATATAAAACCAAAACAAAAACATAACCAAATCCAAATCAAAACCAAATCCAACTCAAAAACACTCTCAAACTTCCCCTTCATTCATAACAAAAAAATATGGAATTTCCGAAACACTCGATGCCCTTAGACACCGATAGCTCTTCGTCTTCGGAGGATGACATTCTCGAATGGTTCCCGTTGCTATACAAAGAACTTGAAGGCCCGAGCTGTCCAAAGAAAAAGGTGGTGGAGCGTGATCGTATACATGCCTACGACGTGCTAATGAACGACTATTTTGTGGAGGAGCCGAAGTACAACGACGAGACGTTTAGGGAACACTTTCGTTTGCCGAAATCTTTATTCTTAAAGATTGTAGCCGACGTCGAAGCAAACGAAGAATGGTTTCAAGAATCTTACGACGCGAGAGGCAAACGAATTTTTTTCGCCGCTTCAAAAATGCACATCCGCTATTCGTCAACTAGCGACAGGTAACCCACCCGACCAATTCGATGAATACTTACAAATGTCTGAGAGAACTTCACATGAATGTCTACAATTCTTTTGTAACGCGATTATAAAATTGTATGCCAGAGAGTTTCTACGAAAACCAACAACACACGACATTACACGTCTTTACGCCGCACACGAGGCTAGATGGCATTTTCCAGGGATGCTCGGTAGCATCGATTGTACACATATCGAATGGAGGAATTGTCCACGGGAGTTGCGAGGGGCGTATGTTAGGGGTGATATCAAACGACCGACCATCTCACTAGAAGCGGTTGCGTCAAATGATTTATGGATTTGACATTCTTATTTTGGTGTTCCCGGCTCAAACAACGACATCACTGTTCTGTACACATCACCGTTGTTTCAGAGCGTAACAAATGGCACCGCACCTTTCTTTCCGTACTTTGTCAACGAGAGATATTACAGACGTGGCTACTATCTTGTGAAAGCCTTTTCGTTTCCTGTCGAGACCAATGAAAAGACGTTCAAGAAGTTGCAAGAATCGGCAAGAAAAGATGTCGAGAGAGCTTTAGGTGTTTTAAAGGGTAGATGGTGCATACTCAGTCGACCGGTTCGTGCAATGAAAAAACCCACGATCTATAGCTACGTGTATGCATGCATCATATTACACAATATGTTAATAAAATAAGATGGAAATGCAATTTCTCCAGATTGGGTACCGGATTCTCTGACTTATGTTCCCGTTCCCGATGATGTCCAATTAGACTTGCGGGATGAAGATATTTATCATCGGTTGAGATGGGATCTTGTTGCGCATATAGGTTCTTTAGGTTTGGAATTTCCGGATTCAGACGAGGAGTAGACGTTCGTTGTAACTTTTATTTTTTATTTCTAAATTTTAAGTTGAATTATGTTCTATTAAACTATTGTTTTTATTTTTAAGTTCTATTAAAATTGTTTTAATTTTTAAAGTTAAAAAAAATAAAAAATAAAAAATAAAAAATTCTATCACACACCATCACACCACATCACCACCCCTAGTAAAAAACCATCACATGTGATGGAATTTGGGTTGGTGATGTGGCACAATATAATTGGGTGGGGTGTGATGAGTGATCACACCACATCCACCACCCCTCCCCCGTATAAGTGTGTAACTGTTTTTTTAACACACTGTGAATCAATAAGTTGCCATTAAAATGCATAAAAAGGCCCTTAAAACTGGTTCTTGATAAAATTGTTGTTTGATTATTACTTGTAGGTTTCGGGTACAGCAATGGTGCTTGATAAGATAATCAATCATGTGCAATCCCTGCAACTTCAAGTAGAGGTTAATTAATCCTTTGATTTAATCTTGTCACTTGATAGCAAATCTTAAGTTGGATTATCAAATTACTTTTTTAACCTTAAAACCTTATGTTTCACTGCAGTTCTTATCAATGAAGCTGGCTGCTGTTGAACCTGATATTGATATCAACTTTTTAGACAATTTGTTTTCTTCAGAGGTGACGATATTAACATAAATCTTAAATAAAATGATTTTTGGGTTGTTGAGTTATGTGAAGTTAACATTTTCTTTCTCGTTTAAGATACAGCACCACTTAAATCTATCAGAGAGAATATATTATTAATATTTAATCACATTATTGCACTAATGTGTAATTAATTAATAATACTAAAATCTCTCATGAGGCTTTTATTATTCTATAAAATCCAACCATTTCTTGATTTAGCTATTTTTTTCATTGAGAATTTTTTTAAAATATATTTGTTCATAAGTAAATGAGTCAAAATTGGCATTACCGTCATATTCACTATGTTTGGAAATTTTGTAGTGTGGATCACCGATGGAGTCTGATTTTGCGAGCATGGTCTCACCGTCATGGTGGGTTGAGAAGTCAATGTGAACACAAAACAGATATGGTGAACCCATATTCGACGTGCTATGATGGGATGTTTGTTTGAGTAGGTTGTCGATTGCAAATGGGTTTGGTGTTTATATATTATTAGAAATTGATGTAGAGAGGACTATTGATCATTCATTTTTGCTACAAAATTTGAGTTAACTTCGGGAATGCATCTTTTAATCCCAGCTTCACACTAATTCAATATTTTTATTATGTATACGTAAATACATATATGCCATATAATATAATAAATAATAAACAAGTCAAACTATTGAATCACTTGAAGATTCTCATTCGTATAACTAAATGTTAAGAAAAAAGGTTTTGCATAGGGTTTCATCTCTTGAACCCGTTGGGCTGCCTTTAATGCAAGGGTGATCTACATTCCAGTGTTGTATAGAAAAAGAAAAGTTTAGTATGCGCCATTTGCATAAACCTTTTTATTTCAGTTTTGTATAACTTTTTTAAAAAATGGTGTAAATATTTTCACTTTCAAAACTATATCAATAAAGATTAAAAGGCGTTGTTTACAACACATTTTTGCAATTCACATAACTATCGTACATACAATTGGGTTTATCAAACAAATGATAACCCGATTAATAAGTGCATGCAAGTGGTTTATTCATGGTATGTGGTTCGATCCATACTTATATATCGAGTGCTAAGTGAGACTATAGTCTATATAACTAAGGGGTTGTTTGGTTCATTCAGATTGAATGAGTCAGATCTGAATGAGTCTTTGTCTTATTCAGCAGCAACAAGTCTGAATGATTCAGATATAATTTTAACCATTCAGATGTTTTTCTGTTTGGAACAAAACACTCTGAATGAATAAGATATTTACATCTGAATAGTTCCATTCAGATGTAAACAAACAGCCCCTAAATATCATTTAACCCCTCCATCTCATCCCGTAAATATAATGTGATTTAAAAATCGCAACTCCTGGGCGCATGGCTACGCCGACAATACATTCTTTTTTTGGAGTATCATTGGTGTGTGGTTGGCATAAGGTAGAGAACACGATAAATATCCGTTGTACGACTACTTCGGCGGACGTATCACTATCAAATGCCAGTGTCATTCTGGATAAGAATATTTTAAATGTAAGTATGTAACTTCTTACTGATATAACCATAAATTATAAATTATCAAGTTTCACCATGCACAAGTGTGTTTATTATTTATATTAATTAAGTGCATAGAATCATAAGAAAAATTATTAAAAAACCACAAATGAGCCACCATTACCATTTTCGTTATTTTATATAGATTTAGTATTTTTCAACACCATAAACCAATGTTTATTTACCCCATGTAATTTGTCAGTCAATGTTACACCTTGATCGCCACTTTGTCTCACTATAGCCCTGACTGCACAATGATCACATGAGAAAGTGGCTCATCACCTCTTCTCGAGCCGAAAACTTGATTTTTAGCTCGACTCGATTCAGAAAAATGGGGCATGGATTGTTTGCAAGCCGAATCAATTTCAATCTAGTTTCAAATCATAGGCTATTAGAACTACATTGTTATTGTTATTATTAGTACAATTATATTTTTATTAGTAAGATAATTTATTTAATAAATTAAATCAGAAAACTAATAATACATTTTCATAATCAAACTAGCTTTAATCTCTTCTGTAGAGGTCTATGCGCAGGTTGCTTAGCTTCAACCAGTGATGATTCTTGCATTGTAAAGACCTTTAACCGATTACAATATTTGTAGTAATTCACCATTTTATTAAAACCTTCATCTTTAACCGGTGATGATTCTTGATGGTGTTGCTGCTAAAACGCATGGATTGCAGAAACGAGAATGACTATGTGGATGCCATTTTGAACTCATTCATGTCGTGGGATGGGCACATTGATTCTTTTACCCCCACCAACTCCACCGAGTGCATGGCGTGCACGGATTGGAGCAACAAGAATGACAAGTTGGTGTTGGAATTATGGACCGATTCGGGTAAGTCAATGGGGGCCAACCGGGTTATGACCCGTAAGAGTTACACCTTGGGCAACGAACAATAAACCCGCTTAACTAGCTTAACCGGTAATCACGGACAATTAACGAATAAAATTACATTTATGTAATTATCTAGTATAATTATATAAATCTACTTATGACTGAACCATTATTTATAATAGTTATAAATAATATTATAAGGTTTATTTACTACTTAAATAAACTAGTTCGGGCCTTTAACGAGAGTTGAAACGAGTTGGACTTGGGCCCAGTTAATATTTAAGATTATGATAATTATCAAATGATATATATAAAAGAAAAAAAAACCTAATTCTTGGAGAACAAGCAGAGACCACCGTCCCAAGTCCATATAGGCTCCAACATTATTGGAGTTAAAAGTGTGATTTTTGTGATTACGCAAACAAATCACCGGCTCACTATTTGATAGTTTTCTTTGTCGCTGCCAAGCTTAACCTCGCCGTCGCTGCCGATAGTGCACCAACCACCGCAACAGGAAGCCCCGCACCACCATCGTTGTCGTAGTGCACCGCCGTTGCCGTAGTGCACCGCCGCTGCCCCGGAAGATCGTATACTAGCATCGTTCGCTGTACCTCGGTGTCTCAACCGGATATTTATTAACCGAGGTAAACTTAAATATTGTCGTTGTTGATTTATATTTAACTTGATTGTTTAGACTCGTACTCGTATCGTATGTAACCGGATCCTGTACGGTTTCGTTTTTGGTGATTACTCGTTTTATATACTGCTGTGTATTCATATATTAATGTGATTAACAATTATGAAACTAATTTAATTAAACCGGGTTTAATTATTAAACCGTTGACTGATCACCACTGGAACCCAACAGTGGTATCAGAGCCTTGGTTACAACATACGAGTCGAATCCGGTCTTTTCACCGGATCTACATCATAAACTTCAAACTAGTTGAAGTTTTTGATCTAGACAAGTTTTTAAGCAATCTTGTTTTGGTCAATTTTTATTTATTTTATTTGACCAAAATATTGCTCAATTTTATTTTTATCGAATATGTAAATCTGGTCCGACCTTGTTTGCTTGTTTGAATGGTTTTTGGTTTTTGGCCATATGGATGGTTCAAAAGTTGTATTTATTTTTCGGTTTTATTTTATGGTTTTTGGCCACTAATGATGGTTTAAAATTGTAATAGTTAGGGTTTGGTTTTTCATTATAGTATTTTTAATATTGTAATGAAGAAGACCCGAAGGAAAACCGAGGACGAGCTCGTGGAGTTCTTGAAGTCAGTGGGAGTTAGCAAAGATGACCGGATGCACCAGGAGTCCATCCTTGTGGTTGTTTGTGTTGTGACCCTTTGACCCGATTGGTCTTGCTAATAGGCTCTAGCAAGACCAATCACCTTTTTGGCCATTTAAGATTTACATATTCTTGTTAGCTATTGTGGTTGTTTGCTTTATTATAATAGGTCATAATACCACCGACCTAATATCAAATATATTAAAATAAATTTTAATTAACCAATAAAGTTTTTGCAAAATTAAACTAAATTTGATTTTCCAAAACCTTATAACTTAATAGTTCTCTATTAACTTAAAATTGGTTAGACGTATCGCGACAAACTTAGTTTTTAATAGGTTATTTAAAACTAAGCGTCCTGAGAGATGAAAGGGTTCATCATTTATTGTCCCGATAATAAATACAGTAAAATTTGACTTTTACTCTATCTGGTAATTATAAAATTAATCCCAATTTAAAACCAATAGTTTGTGCCAATCCTACAAGTCACACTTGAGGCATACTGCAAAATTTCGAGTGTTTGGAGCTAAAGCACCACATTTGTTTTCTAGCCTATCCCATCATGGTGAAAGCGTTTCGTTGACACATCCGACACTTTCACACGTCGCTGTACTAGGACAACTATTACTTTACTCTCATGTTACGTGCTAAAGCTGTCTGGAGACTTAAAGTAGGCAAAGATGAGGCTAAACGTATCTATACAGACAATCGTTTCCCTATAGGCCTCATAACCGATAGTTGTGCTCTATTCACAATTGACAATCGTTGTCAGTCTGCCTAACCACTTATTAATGTTGTGTGCTACAGTTGCCTTTAATAACTGGAAGCCAGATTCTCATACTCTTATTTCATTAATGTTATTGGGTCATTAATAATAGGATTACAACATCGAAAATACTAATTAAATTTACTTTTGCTTTATTAATCAGATGTCATCAAACGATAAAACACCCTACGCACTTAAGACTATCCTTGAGAAGGATAAGCTAAACGGTACCAACTTCATCGAATGGCACTGCAACTTAAGACTAGTTCTTACAATGGAAAGAGCCTGTATGTTCTCGATGGACCTGTTCCAAATGAGCCTGAAAACAACATAGCCGCTGCTCGAAAAGCTCTTGACAAGCATAGGGATGACTCGGCTGAGGTCTCCTGTATTATGCTAACCACCATGACTTCTGAGCTTGCTAAAGGCTTAGAAGACTTTGGTGCCTATGAGATGCTGGAACTACTCAAGGGCATGTTCCAGAAACAAGCCCGTCAGGAACGGTTCGATAGCATGAAACAACTCATAAGTTGCAAGATGGCAGAAGTGTCTCCCGTCAGTGCGCATGTTCTTAAGATGAAGGGGCACATCGATCAGCATAAGAAACTTGATTATCCCATGCTTGATGAGATGACATTGGATTTCATCCTCAATTCTCTCCCCAGCTCTTACGACCAGTTCGTAATGAATTTCAATATGAACGGCTGGGTAAAGACACTATCGGAGCTGCACAACATGCTCGGCTGAGATGAACATTCCTTCTAGGACCAATCAAGTTCTGATGATCCGATCTGCTGGTGTAAAGAAGCCTAAACCCAAGAATCAGGGTTATAAGGGAAAAGGCAAGAAGAAGGTTACTGTTGCTGCCAAATCTGCCACCAACACTAACAAGAAATTTGCAAAGGCACCACCGCCGCCTCCTGAGGAGCGCCAGTGCTACAAGTGCAACAAAATGGGGCACTGGATGCGTAACTGCCCCGAGCATCTAGCTGAGCTAGCAAAGAGGAAGGCCAATGGTGAAGGCTCTTCTCGAGGTATATCCATATACGTTATTAAACTTTTCACTTTCCCTAGCAACACATGGGTATTTGATACCGGATGTGGTTTCCACATTGTTAATGTCTTGCAGGAGCCTGAGAAGTGGAAGAAACTAAATAAAGGCAACATGGAACTCATCGTTGGAGATGGGAAGAGAGTACCAGTTCTGGCAACTGGAGTTTTTCATTTTACTTGTCCATCTGGCCTAGTTTTTCTTTTGAACAATTGTTTGTATGCTCCTAGTTTGACCAGAAACATCATTTCATTTTCATTGTTGCTTGAACAAGGTTTTAAGTATGTTTTTAATGGCATGGCTATTTCTGCTTACTTAAATGATATCTTTTATTTTGAGGCTAAACCTCGAAATGGTATTTATGAGATTGATGTTCAACCTGATAATAACGTATATCATCTTTCAAAACGTATCAAGACTAGCATCAATGATACTTTTCTATGGCATTGCCGACTTGGCCACATAAGCAAGGCAAGAGTTAAAAGACTCCAATCCGAAGGAATTATTGAATCCACAGGACCGGACTCGTTTGATGATTGCGAATCTTGCTTAGCTGGCAAACTCGCCAAAGACTCCTTCACTAATAAAAGTGAACGAGCAAGTGATCTGTTAGGACTCATACATTCTGATGTATGTGGACCTTTCAGAACCATGACTAGAAACCATGAAAGATACTTCGTTTCTTTTATCGACGATTATAGTCGATACGCTTATGTTTATCTTATGAAACACAAGCACGAAACTTTTGAAAGGTTCAAAGAGTTTCAAAACGAAGTGGAAAAACAACTTAGAAAAACCATTAAAATTCTTCGATCAGATCGAGGTGGAGAGTATCTCAGCTCAGAATTTATCACTCATCTAAAAAAGCATGGAATTGTTTCACAGCTCACTCCACCTGGCACACCCCAACATAATGGCGTGAGCGAGAGGAGAAATCGAACTTTGCTAAATATGGTTCGATCGATGATGTGTAGAACTAACTTGCCTCACTCCTTTTGGGATCACGCCTTTATGACCGCCGCCCGCATTATCAATGTAGCTCCAACCAAGAAGATAGACAAAACCCCATATGAGATATGACATAAGGGAAAGAAGCCCAAATTGTCTTACCTTAGCGTATGGGGATGTGATGGTTACATCTCAAGTGAGTCTGATGACAAACTTGATCCCCGTGGCGTAAAAGTTGTTTTCGTCGAATACTATAACCAAAGCGGTTAGTACTTCTTTCATCTTGATACAAATACGATTTCTATCAAGAGGAAATGCCACTTCCTTGAGAAGAAATTTCTCAATCAAGGAACTGGAGATAACATTGTCGATCTTGAAGAAATTCAAGAACCACAAACAACTGCTGAGGAAGTTGGAGCGTCTGATCAACAAGTTGTTGTTGCTGATACATCAGACGTGAACACGAGCGTTCACAGAAGTAGTAGGACTCCCGTACCAAATTCTAAATACCTATGGTATTTAGATGGTCCCGAAGTCTTATTAGTATCCAAGTCTGGCGACGAGCCTACTAACTACAAATCTGCTATCTTGGATCCAGAATCCGAGAAATGGCAATATGCCATGAACGCCGAGATGCAATCCATGCAGGATAACCAAGTTTGGAACTTGGTTGAGCTACCCCTCGATAGTCGGGCAGTAGGAGGCAAATGGATTTTCAAGAGAAAAACCGACATGCATGGAAATGTGCAAACCTATAAGGTATGGCTAGTCGCGAAAGGTTTTTACTCAAACTCAAGGTGTTGACTATGATGAAACCTTCTCGCCCATTGCTATGACTAAGTCAATAAGGATATTACTTGCCATAGCCGTGTACAATGACAAATGGATGTCAAAACCGCTTTTCTTAATGGACATCTTTCTGAAGATGTTTATATGGTTCATCCTGAAGGTTTTGTCGATCCAAAATATCCTAATAAGGTTTGCAAATTGAACAAGTCCATTTATGGACTCAAGCAAGCGTCTCGAAGCTGGAATCTTCACTTTGATGAGAAAATCAAAGAGTTTGGTTTTGTCAAAAATGAAGATGAGCCTTGTGTTTACAGAAAGGCTAGTGGGAGCACTATATCATTCCTCATCCTGTATGTGGATGATATACTGATCATTGGAAACAACATTCCTATGCTTGAGGAAGTTAAGCACTGGTTGGAATCTTGTTTTGCAATGAAGGATCTTGGTGAAGCTGCTTATATTATGGGAATCAAGATCTATCGAGATAGATCTAAGCGGCTTCTAGGGCTAAGTCAAAGTACATACATAATCAAAGTCATGACACGCTTCTCAATGGACAACTCCAAGATAGGAGCTGTTCCATTGCTATAGGAATCGTTTTAGCAAATCGCAATCTCCGACAACGGACATTGAGACAAAGCACATGCAAGCAATTCCATATGCTTCAGCGATTGGCTCTATCATGTACGCTATATTATGCACTAGACTTGACGTATCGTAAGCGTGTTTGGAGGAATGGAAGAGGAGCTCACTGTAAGGTGTTTCACTGACGCTGACTTCCAGAATGACCGAGATGTTTCTCACTCATAATCTGCTTGGATGAAGAAATTCATAGCCAACCTCGATCTGGTTCCAAATATAGGAAATTGATCGACGTGATATGTGATTACACAGGTGATATTGCTCAAGCCAAAGAGCCCAATTTTCATCACATGGCCAAGCA
Organism: Bidens hawaiensis; assembly: GCF_021521415.1. Lineage (NCBI taxonomy): Eukaryota > Viridiplantae > Streptophyta > Magnoliopsida > Asterales > Asteraceae > Bidens > Bidens hawaiensis. Next base: position 28,373 of record NW_027494948.1, read on the forward strand.
CATTTTTAGTTCCACTATTTACGAGAAATACTGGAACAAGATGATAAGCAAAGTAGACACAGATCAAAACCTAGCAGACCCGTTCACTAAGCCGATGACTCAGGACAAGCATGGCCATCACAGGGATGCTATTGGTCTTAGATTAGCTAGTAATTTGTTTTGATTTAGTATTTGGATGTATGAACATCTAAACAGTTATACTTTTGAGTTCACTTTTGATTTAATGTTAAATGCAAACGTTGAATATTATAACTGTGTTCATTTTAATACGTTTAATCCATGAATATTGTATTCTAAATTATCCGTATTCGGTCAGACTCGTGGGAGCGATTCTGAATTAAGACTATTCTGACTTTGGACTCAAAGGGTTGACTTCCAAACTCACAGACCTCATTATGAATGACGTTGGATGTAACTCGCATCAAATCATCTTCATGGATCTTAGTCATAAGATGCATTTAATATTGGTATGCTCATTTAGTATCCTTAGACCTGAGGTACATATTAGAACTTTCGTTTACTAAAGGTATTCTTTGATCAGTGTCAACGGTTGTCGCGTAACTGCCAGTCATAAAGGCATTGGTTGGGAGTATTCTGAAGTTCAGTGGGAGTTGTATGTAATCAAGATGGGATTCTGTACTCTTACATGTTATGTAACAGTTAGACATCTTGGCGCCTTCGTTGATTCAAACTGGTAAACTGTGAGGCCTCACCCAAACTTACTGTGTGTTTGATTGGACCACTTTGACTCGAGAACGAAAACGATAATGATTGAACGCAATATGAGATTGATCTGAACTATGTCTCAATTGTTCAATTGGTGTCTTATACAGAAAGGATATATGACAACGATTACCATAAGTTCATTATCTTGCAATAGTGTATTCCAAGATGTTTTTGGTTAATGAATTTAAAATGTCATAACCTGTTAGGGGCAGCCATATGTAGCTAGAGTACCGCTGGCTGTCAGCGTTGAGAAACTTAACCGAATCCGTCCAAGTGGGAGAATGTTGGAATTATGGACCGATTCGGGTAAGTCAATGGGGGCCAACCGGGTTATGACCCGTAAGAGTTACACCTTGGTTAACGAACAATAAACCCGCTTAACTAGCTTAATCGGTAATCACGGACGATTAACGAATAAAATTACATTTATGTAATTATCTAGTATAATTATATAAATCTAATTATGACTGAAGTCACTGAACCATTATTTATAATTGTTATAAATAATATTATAAGGTTTATTTACTACTTAAATAAACTAGTTCGGGCCTTTAACGAGAGTTGAAACGAGTTGGAGTTGGGCCCAGTTAATATTTAAGATTAAGATAATTATCAAATGATATATATAAAAGAAAAAAAAAAACCTAATTCTTGGAGAACAAGCAGAGACCACCGTCCCCAGGTCCATATAGGCTCCAACATTATTGGAGTTAAAAGTGTGATTTTTGTGATTAAGCAAACAAATCACCGGCTCACTATTTGATAGTTTTCTTTGTCGCTGCCAAGCTTAACCTCGTCGTCGCTGCTGCCGATAGTGCACCGACCACCGCAACAGGAAGCCCCGCACCACCATCGTTGTCGTAGTGCACCGCCGTTGCCGTAGTGCACCTCCGCTGCCCCGGAAGATCGTATACTAGCATCGTTCGTTGTACCTCGGTGTCTCAACCGGTTATTTATTAACCGAGGTAAACTTAAATATTGTCGTTGTTGATTTATATTTAACTTGATTGTTTTGACTCGTACTCGTAACGTATGTAACCGGATCCTGTACGGTTCCGTTTTTGGTGATTACTCGTTTTATATTCCGTTGTGTATTCATATATTAATGTGATTAATAATTATGAAACTAATTTAATTAAACCGGGTTTAATTGTTAAACCGTTGACTGATCACCACTGGAACCCAACAGTTGGATGAGTCCATTGATTCTTTTACCTCCACCAACTCCATCGAGTGCCCCCCCCCCCCCCCCCAAACTCCACTGAGTGCATGACGTGCACGGATTGGAGCAACGAGAATGACAAGTTGAATGACATTTTTAACTCGTTCATGTCGTGGGATGAGCACATTGATTCCCCCCCCCCCCCCCCCAACTCCACCGAGTGCATGGTGTGCGTGGATAACAGTTTGGATGACATTTTGAACTCGTTCATGTCGTGGGATGAGCTCATCAACTCCACCGAGTGGTTCCTCTGACAATGATAACAAATGAAAAGTTTTTAAAAGTATACACCAACATAATGAAAATAGCTTATGATAAAGTATCTTACAATCATATAAACACTATGTTTAGATATAGAAATAGTTATGAGAAACCGCTAAACTTATTCTCAACAGTAATTATTTATTCTTGGTTGTTGATGAAGTACTTTTGTCATTTAAGACCATTCATTGGATGATTAAACTTGCAACCATGGCCAAACAAGCAACCACCGTTGTTTTCATAGTAATGACACATTTGTTAAACATACACGTACACTATGTTAACCTCTTTTAGTATTTTTATTTAAACTATAATTATTTTCGAATAGATGCACATGACATAAAGAAACCTGGACTACATACAAATCAAAGTTTAGAAGCCACAAAGGATTTAAATGCATATCGGTCTTAATGGTAGACCAACATCATTGAGAGTTACACACGGCTCCCTTATGGTTATGGTTACACGTTTTCGATTCCAAGCCTTACTAATTCATAAAAACACAAAGTAACTGAATTTAATGACTCAATTGGGTATTGATGTTATATGGAGTACATTTAGGTTGAGGATTAAAAAGTGTGTACATGTTTGTCATTCTAAAAAAAGACTTCCTTTCATCATCAAGTTAAAAAAAATGTGAGAAAAACTAAAAAGAAAAAAAAATAATATAATAGTGTGAATGTGTGTGTATAGTGGTATCCCTCCCCATAAGATTGAGGGTTCAAGTCATATGGTGAAAAACTCGCTCATCTATCATGAAAAGCTTAAAGGAAAAAAGATAAAAATAAGAAAAAAGTTTGTTTTAAATTGAAATTTCATTTTCCAAATTTCGTCGACTGCAAACAAAATGATCATAATTATCCAGGACAAGCAAAGAGGTTCGTAAAATGAAATCTCAAAATTGAAAACGTTAAGATTACCATGTGTTAAATTGCACGTAATACTTTGTGATATTAATCCTATGAACAATCATCATGTTATTAACGCTTTTGTGTTCTTCATTACCCTGCATTATGAAACCGATTACAAGTGAGCCTGCTATATTCGTGAAAAAATCGGAAGCTTACAATAATAAAATCCAAACGGATTTCTCTCTCAGTAATAAATCCGCACAAGATAGCAAGATTACAAGTAACGAAACAAGATCTAAAGAATGCTTACCCTGAGATGATGTTTGATCTTCTCCTTTACCATTGTCAATGAATCGTTACCATTTAGGGTTGTGGACGGCGATGGCGGCTGTTATAGATGATGCTAATAAATTGTGAAATGGTGAATTAGGTTTACAATTGTGCATAAAGTGTGATGTGATATTTAATAGTTTAGATTGTGGGCTACTAAATAAAATATATCTTTTTTGGGCTTACACGGCAAGTCCACGCTAAAAATGAATACTTACATATACAAAAAGTTAATAGGCTAAGAAGAGGGGTTCAATCCAATATCACAAAGGCCACACTGAAAAATACTTGTAATAAACAACACTACCTATCTAATAATCAAAGTACATAATAATATATCATTAATATTCCATTGTTTGTAATTTTTTGTTAGTGCGGTCCCAAATTTTTTAGGCCCAAATCCTTACTTATTTTATATTTATAACTAATAACTATCAGGTGACATCCACTATCACAAAGAGTTATGTGACGTTTAAAAATGTACTATTAATATTAACTAGTTTTCATTCGGCGCGTTGCGCCGGGCCAACTGAGATACCCATACCGAATTCGGTCGGTTTTAGTTACGCTCATTACGGTACCGGAACTAAAAAACTCGTATAGCTTACAATAGAAAAATAACATATTTAAAATGACGTTTATACGGTCGGTAAAACCTGGATGTTGTGGTGGCGACTCGACAAGAATTCAGTCGGTCTAGGTTACAACACAGTTCGAACGATGTAGGTTGGTACATTTGAGCGTTGTGGTGCGGTGGCAACTTGACACATATTTGGTTGGTCACAGTTACAACACATTTCAAACAACATTTATTCAATCGGTAAAACCTAGACATCACAAATTCAATAAGTTTTGGTTACATTCGTTACGGTACCTGAAATTAAAAAAAGTTACATATTAAAAGCAAAAAAGAGAAAAAACTTACTGCGATATAAAAAAAATCTTTTGAACGACCATTGCTAGAGTGTAGACCCATCCAAGAGAAACAAAAGCATGTAATAAAAAACAGACCAATGCTAGAGTGTAGACCCATTCAAGAGAAACAAAAAGACCCATCCAAGAGAAACAAAAACATATAACAAAAACGTATCAAAAAACATATCAGTAGTTGATGAGATTCAAACTTGAGGCGCAACTATTTTAAATAAACCCAACAACAACAACCATCAAGTCAAATATACATTTTTTTGTTTGAACATCAAGTAAGTTACTTAAATATCAACTAATTATGGATTTTAAGATTGTGGCACCAAAATGAAATATTTATCTTATATATAATATATAATTTCAAAATTCGAGAGATCACACATTCACACTCGTCCTTGCAGTCATTGTATTCGTAAGCAATTGAAAAGAAAATAATAAAGAATATAAAAATTGGTAAATTCATGTGACTTGAAGTTAATAAATTAGTAATAGAGTTTGGACCAGGAAACGAGTGACGTGAGAGAAGATAAGATAAAATGGATACTCCGTGAATCGGATGCTTTCTCTCTCAAATCTCAATCACACTCCTACTCCTCCTATTCGGTAACAAAACGGCGCCATGACGTCATCTTCCTTCCTTATCCCTTCCTTATATTGGCTTGGCTGTCCTTCACTACACCTTTTTCCTCTATGTTCGTTATACTAATATTTTACCACAAATAATATTATTATACACACATATCAAGCTAGTGAACGATATTTCATTTTACAAAGTGTAATGTTTTTCCAAAATGTAACACGTCACCTCAAAGAAGTGACGTATCACATTACGTAATCAACGTATCATAACATCAATAAATAAAATCTAAGGTTTACATATATATTGTGGAAACATTTTAATATCATGTAATTAGCAGGTTAAAATTGTGGAAACATATTTATTCGTATTAAGATGTTAGCTCTAACTAAGACATATTTAAATCATGTAACCTGAGCATGTTATGTCATATGTGTTAACTTATTTTTTTTATCTAAACAGGCTGACATGTAAATGTATGCGGTTTGTGAATAGGTTGCAAAAGAGTTGTAAACTAGTCTAAAAACGTTGGTGGCTTGACCTTACAACATATATAATTCTTTTTATTCTAGTTTATTTAAAAGATTAACCCGAACACAACTTGTTTATTAAATATGTTATATACGAAAATCCAAAGACCGGTTATCTTTATACCTTCTTCCTTTGGTGTCTATAATTATCAATCCTAGTTACAATCACTTATCATTCTATCATAAACCGGGATCCAAGAGAGAAAAAGGGGGGGGGGGGGGTTGATATCATGTGTATTATTCAAATGCAGAATAACATACGTATGAGTCATTCTTATGATGGAATGAGCCTCAATGCTCTATTTATTGTGACATCTACTCTAATTAGGATGCTTTATCCGAAAATACTTGTATTGTTCGCCTCGTGACGTATAGGAGATGGCAATTTACTATACGTCAAATTTTGTTTTCTTGTTATGTACTCTAATGAATACATGTGTTTGATCACTTACATTTGTTTGCTCATGCTTGATCACTTACATTTGTTATCGCTCATGTATGATGATCAATACACGAATTGGCCTTGTCATTAGTTGCTTTAGTGTTTATACAGAGTTACGTACAATACGTCATAACATGTCATGTGTGATGTTAAATTAAATTTTCAGATCTAAATATAATACCAAATAACTTTGGTACTCCTAAATTACATTTACAAATCATGCAGATTGTTTTACCATGTGTATAACCAGCATCAACATCCTCACAAGTCACAATTTGCGCCACTGGTTCCATTCTCCACCAAATTACAATCAAGAATATGTGAAAACATATGACATATGGAGTATATTCCAATCTCTTTTTCGCCTAATGAGCTTGTTAAATGATAATTTTAGAATTAGAAGAAGCATATAACCCTTTATTTGGCACATTCAAATTCGAGCCCACCCATCCCATCATTAGCCGACCATCAGTCCCCAACAATATTGGAATCGTGACATAAATATACTCCGTAGGTTCCGGTGTGTTAATAATCTTTTGAGCACACACGAAACCATTTACACACGTGGAAACCAATTTTTCATAGCCTTGACACATATGTAACAGTATGGAACAAAATCGACGAGCCAATACAAAACCATTTTCGGCACAACTGATTTAAAGACCACCTATTCCAACAAACCATTTACCATCAATTTAACAAAGAGGTTCATACAAACCAAGCCACTTTTAACAATATCTTTTACAGGGGCGTCTTCGAGTTTTTGAATACATCGGTCGAGTCGAAATAAAAAGGCCCGCAAGCCTTAACAAATAACGAAATATACAAAATTTTATTAACGACGATTAATGTTATAACAATAAACCTAAAAAATTTATAGCATTAATGTAACACCCTAATTTTCGAAACCCTAAAATTGAATGCTTATATGATTTGTTAATACAAAATTTTTGGGAATTAATATAGTTGATGTAATATAAACCTAATTTTTTGAACTTGTTTAAAGAATTTGGAATGTTATTGAAATAAAAGTTATTAAGTTAAGGATGAAATAAAACTAAAGCAAAACTAAAAGGACTAAGTATGTAAATAGTAGATTTAATTATGAAATATAGATGAAGAGCCATTTCTGTCATTTCTTCAAACTTGTCATCACCTTTAAATTACAATCGTAAGTTTTAAGGTGATTCCGGCAAAGGTTTACCGGTGATTCCGGCATGTTTAAAACAACAAAACTACAGAATCGACCAATGAACGATGCGAATTAACTCGGGATCCTTTACCGGAAAATCTATATACGTATATAAAAGTTTTGGCTCTCGAAAATAACGTGCCCTGGTCGGAGGTGCGGCTCGCACACCCTCCAGGCCGCCCCTGATCTTTTATAACGTTCTACTATATCAATGATATGTTGTCCAATTTTTTAGAGTGATGTGTTCAAAAGCTTCAATTTAAAAGGAGGTATTGGCTTATGTCCCATTTGAGAAAAAAAAAAAAAAAAAGAAAGTCTTAAATTAAACTATAATGTTTTGTTATCCAAAGATGAGTTTCCTCCAATAAAGATGATTGGATGGGTCAGTGATCCGAATTAGCTGTTAAAATGAAAAACGTTCTACTATTTAACATATCACCATGAGCGTAGCTTAGTTGGGGCCAGGGGTGGCCCCGGTCTCCTTTTTTCGTTCGGTAGTGTAAATTTATCTTTTTACGGTCAAAAATTTTTGTACATAGTATAAATTTACCCAATGTTGACCGAAATTTGAGTCTGGCCCCCTCCATTTTTTCGCTTGGTAGTGTAAATTTATCATTTTTCTGCCTAAAATTTGTATACATAATGTAAATTTACCCGTTTTCGATCGAAATTTTGAGCCCGGCCCCTCGGTATTTTTGCTCGGTAGTGTAAATAATTCTTTTTCGGCCGAAAATATTTATACATACTGTAAATATACTTGTTTCCAACCGAAATTTTGAACCCACCCCCTCTAGTTTATGAATTTTTTTATACATAAAGTCGGGCCCCTCGACGTGTATGTCCAAGCTTAGCCACGACATATTACGTCACACATGCCGGTATTTACCGACTTAGTTTATCGCTACTTTGACTAGACGAATCCATAAATCTTTTCTACTTTTCTGATCCTAAAATGACCCATCAACCTTCCCATAATACCCCTAACCTTAAAACAAAATCACAACACTAGCCATTCAGTCATCGTTATCAATGATAACTTCTGCTTATTAGCTTAGTTTAGTTCCATCGCAACAGAACAACATATTAGCTTAGTTTAGTTCCATCGCAACAGAACAACAACAGACAGAATCAACCAACCTCTTCAGATCTGCAAACCCATCCCCACACAAAAAAACCTCATCCATACTTATATTAATTACTTCATCCACAAGTTTCATATACCACCAAGCTTACAAACCAAGCAGTTATTCATTCCATTTCCATCATATATAAAAGTTGACAACTTCATGATTCTCAAACCATTATCTGTTGTTCCATAATAATCGCCACCCATTAATACAATTTATATATCTGGATTTGGACCATACTTCTCTAATGAATTTTGATATGAATAATAATAATAATCAGAACAATAACCGGCTGCTCAGATTCCGGTCTGCTCCGAGTTATGTTCTCCAGAGCTACGTGAACGATATCGAGAAAACGAGAGACGTGAACCATGAAATGAATTATAACTTTGTTGCTCAGAGTTTGCAAGATCTGGAACCCGAGGTGGACCTTAAATCGAATTTGATGAGTTCGCAATTGTCGGTTAATTATCCAAGGCAAAAAAGTACTACAAATCAGTTTGGAGTTGAGAATTTGGAGGCGAAATCGGGCTCGAATCTGTTCAGACAAAATAGCTCGCCTGCTGGATTGTTTGCTAATATCAATCCACCAAATGGTGAGTAACTAATTGTTATTGTTGTTGTTTTTATTACTGATTTTGTTGTTCAGTTTCAGTTTGTTTGTGTGATTGTGGTTTTGTTTGGATTTTGCTACCATTTATGGTAATAGCGGTTGGAGTACAAGTTACTATATTTGGGGGTTGTAACTGGTTTTGACTTTCTAAAAGTCAAAATTGTACTCCTAAGTTACTGATTTTAGAGTTTTTAATCAGTAATTTTTTCCATTCGTGATTTTAAACTATTCTCTTGATTTTGCAAAGTTGATACAATTTGGGTTTTGTAATAAGTTTTTTACTTATGGAAGTAAACATTTGACTCCAACTCTTGTTTCGAATTCAAGATTGATTTAGAGCTTGTGATTTTCTTTTACCATTTATGGTAAAATATCTTTTATAGTAAAAATTTCTATATATGGGGGTTGTCTTACACTCTTATGATCTGTTTTATCACCTTCAAATTGAAGTTATGTAACCGACTTTGATTTCGAAAAGTCAAAATTAGACTCTCAAGTGATATTTTACTATTATAAATCAGTAATCCTTTACACCCATGATTAGAACATGCCCTTGTTTTAAAAAAAAATCATTCGAATTAAGTTCTGTTATTTGACTTTTGAAAGTCAACATTTGACTCCAGTTTGGTCAAACGGATCGGATTAGGCGGGTTCGGAATATGATTTGGGATGAATCGATTCAAGAAAAAGGGTTAATTTGGTTCGCGTCGAAATGGTTCTAGTCAGGACGGGTTTCGGGTCAAAACGAGTTGATTTGAAAAATGATTTTTGAAACTATTGTACATTGAAGCTTTGCCTAAAAACGGTCTCATTTGTTTTGGCAACGAATATGCAGGTTATGGTGGAATGAGAGGAACAGTTGGTAATTACCGATTGGGAAATGTTGGAAACAGTGGTGAAATAAGTCAATCTTCAAGCAGATTAAAGAAACAACTAAGTTCATCATCGGGGGTCGGGATACTGCCACGAATATCAGAACTCGAGCCCGATGCCATTGACCCCGGTGTTCTCAACGAGTCATCAGATTACCCGTTTGGTTCGTGGGAACACGAACCTACTTCACAGTTTATTGACAGCTTTGCGGGACTTAAAAGGGAGCTAAACCTTCCGGTAATTGTTTATCTAAAGTATACTCGAAAATGGTGGGGTCGGTGGGTGACGGGTAAAAACGGCTTGTTTTAAAAATGGGTATGGGTCGAAACGGGCAACATGCCACTCAAAGTCATTCAACTTTCATTAGGTGTTCTAATCCTAAATATATTTTCTTATGGTGTATAAATTATAAAATAAAGTGAGGTAAATGAAATATATATAAATCTTGACTTTAATATTTTTTGTCCAATTAACTTGAAGTGGGAGGTAATAGTGAATAAAGAAAATTCACTAAATAATAACAAAGTATCATAAGTGTTAATATAACTGCCTCAGTTAAACCACTTGGGCTAGCTTAAGTGGTCAGCCAAATGATGGGTAAGAACTTGATACTGGCTGGCCTCTCATGTTCGAATCTTGATGGTGACACGAGTTTTCTATTAGAGTGTCCCTTTCCAGAGAGCTTGCTCTTGTGGGCGGACAACTCCTGTCAAGTGGCAGGGGGCTCGAAATTTTCTCGTGGAACGTCTAGCCAAACTCGGATGCCAAGCGTGGGCCCGGTTAAGACAACATAGTCTTGGCCCGAGTGGGGCGGTTGGGGCTCTCTCAGAGAGCTGTGGCTGATTATTCAACCACTATGAAAGTCACCGTTCAAAAAAAATTACTGCCTCAGTTAGTTTTAAAAAAAGTTGTCGTTAATAAAGAAATCATTGGAACACCTAATAAAAATTGAGTTTATTTAGAGGGACAAAAAAAACTTTAGTGAAACGCTTTTGGTTACTGTTGTGTGAGTTAGCCGTTTTTTATTAACAATTAGATTGTCATATTCTGAAAATGATATCATTTCAGTGAAATTTAAATTTTGTAGGAAGTCATTTATTTTTTTTGTAGTTAAATATTAAGCATAACTCGTATTGATGATCATAAGTTCTTGAGTTAACTGGCAGAAGTTGTTACTGTCTATTGTATGATATAAGTTAATGAAGTTGTTTATTTTTCATATTACTCATTTTTAGAGTGCTGATAACGCGGGAAATCAACAACCAATGTTGTCACACCACTTGAGTCTACCAAAAACCTCTGGAGAAATGGCTGCTGTCGAGAAGTTACATTTTCAAGATTCGGTCCCGTGCAAGATTCGTGCAAAACGAGGTTGTGCTACACATCCAAGAAGCATAGCCGAGAGGGTAATTTTCAAAATCTTGACTTTTTGGCTTTCGGGTCGAGTCAAAATCCTGACTTTTTGACTTTTGAGTATTGGGTCATGACCTTTATGGTGATTTCTTTAGGTTCGAAGAACACGTATAAGTGAAAGAATGAGGAAATTACAAGAACTAGTCCCGCACATGGACAAGGTATTGACTTTTCTTGATTAGTATATGCTACCTTTTGACCAAAACGGCCCGAAGCTAAATATAAACGTTCTTTTTTTTTTTTCTTACAGCAAACAAACACATCAGATATGTTGGATTTGGCTGTTGATTACATCAAAGATCTTCAAGAACAATATAAGGTATCAAATGAACAACCTTTTATAATGTTTTTAAAGCTATAAAAACTATATAGATACAATCAAAATTTAATTATCCAAGTAAACGGCTCAACATCGATCTAATTTTATGATTTTTGTTGTATCACAGGAATTAAAGGATTGTCGCGCAAACTGCATATGTTCGTCAAACGTAAGTTAGATCGGGGCTAAATTAATAGAAAACGGCTTGTTTGGCCTACGCGGAAGAAACTTTTTGTTTGTTATATCTATTTTGCTTCTATAATTCCGATTTAGTGTAGGGCGTGATCAACATTGATATGCTGATCACGTCGTGGTTGACAAGCAACCATTATACGTACTTGTTGTCAAATGGACATACGATTATATAATATAGTAGAAACAATAAAGAATTTAATTAGCTGTACAGTGGATGTAATAACCTTAATTTTTGCTATGTATACGTTTATTTCATTTAGTATCATTTAGCTGCCTATATATAGGTTACTAGTCAATTGCCCGCGCAATGCAGCGGTGTATGCGTAAACGCAACCGATGTTAGTATGTTTGTAACCTCGCAACGGTATGTGCGTAACCCGAATGTGATGCATTTAACGTGGCTTTGGACGTGTAATCAATGCTAGTAAGCGAGCCACATAATGCCTTTATGCGAGCAACCTAGTATGTATAAACAATGTCATCCAGGTAATTGATGCTTGAACGTGCGTAACTGGTGGCGACAAGCAAGAAGCAAAGATTAAATGTACAATAATTTCAAAACCCAGTCCGTTTTGACGGATCTGTTCCGACCCGAAAACATTTTGACATGAACCCTTTCGATCTGAACTCATCTCGACATGAACTAAATTAACTCTTTTTGTATTAACATGTTCCAACACCATTAGCCGAACCTGCTCAACCCGTTGTCGGTAATAACTGATCACGTAACATGTTAGTTTTATAAAAATTAATAAACTATAGCAATACTATACTCAAATTAAAGAGAACTGAATGCTCGTTTTTATGGTGTAATTTTTTACAAAGTATATTAACGTGTGAAAAAGTTACAGCCGTTAAAAAGTCGTGAGGTAGGTGATTAATAATCAAGGTTAAATGTGTAACTATTTAATATATTAATAAAACTTGATTAGAGTGGAAGGATCATTAGTGTATATTATTTTGAAATAAGTAAAGACTATTTTACTCTTATATTCTTAAAATTTTATGCATTGTTACTTGTATTTCATGAAACAAGAGTGATACATATTAAAATTTAAGAGGTCCTTCACTCCTATATTATATATAGTATAGATAACGGCTTTATCAACAACATATGATCTATCTTTTTCTTTTACCTTTTTTTACTTTAAATATAAATTTGTTTATTTTTAACCTTAATTTAAAGATGATTTTAAACAGATATTAGGATTTGTTTATTTTTATCTATGTTTTGATGAAACGTTTCACAAAATGAGTTGTATCCGACTATCGGATATACTCGTATACACCAACAAGTTTACCATTATAATCCATCTTCTAATTGAACTATTGGTGTGATGAGATACAACTTACCTATATCCAAAGGGATTAGAGTGGTGGTTTCCGTCAATAACTCAACCCGTCAAATTCTTTTACGTGTTATAGGATATTGAAATTTTTTTCATGGTTTCAATTTTTACAATTGTTTGTAGCCTGTTATATGTGGTGTGCAAATGTTCAATTTTTATTTTTGTTGGTAGCCTTGTTGGTAGCTTTGTATCTACAAATATTCGATTCGATTAATATTATATTTCTGGCATTTTATAATATAAAAGAAAATATATTAAAGGAATTTTAGAACTGTGGGGGTCAAGAATAAAACATAAGTCCCCCACATGTATATGTCACATCACTAGTAATTTGGTGGTCGTAATGGACATGAAACCACTTGCGACTGTGGTCGCAACATTAAAAGAAAAAACATGTTATTAGACATGTCCTTTTGTGGAAAAAAAAGTGAAGGCAACATATCATCACATGGGTTCCTGTTCATAATGAATGACCCCTTTCTTTTTTTTCTTTATTTTATTTTATTTTATTTTATTTTATTTTATTTTACTTCTCATTTTTATTTCTTTTTCTTTTAAAGTGATCGAAGGCTTACCATGTTTCATCGCTAGCATCTAACCTATGTCGATTTTGGTTGAATGTGCTACACCCCGGTAAACTCATGCGGTTTCAATGTGCCAAGAGGCTAATTTGTTCACAACAGGCTGTAGGACCAACATCATTCGAAGGTGGGCGATCCATCCGGTCTAGAGCAGTTGTGTTTGATGATGATTGTGGGTTTTTTTTTTCTATAGGACTAAAGAAAATAAAATTCATGCATTTCTTGAATTTCATTGTTGTATACCCTAGCTTTAATTATGACCTAAGAATGAAAAAAAAAAATAATATCTCACATCATTTTCTACACGATAAAGAAACAATAAGAGTTGTCGTAATATCATCATACTTTTGTTACTCTCACTTTCTCGAGGAGCATCAATTAATTAGTGAGAAGCTCCATTAATCTCAAATACTTTTCAAGCCTTTAGATTGGCCCAAAACCTTTGCAGTTTTTCATGTACCCTAACACTCGTTAACACACAGGCTTTCGCTTGATGCTTCCCCGCGTAATGGTGTTTAATACCTTGACGCTCCTTATATCGATAACATGTCCATGACCATTATATCACTACACTTGTGTTTCGTCTAAGCTTCGCTATTGCTATGTGCCTCATTCTCCTTCTACGTTCACAAGTTTTAGTTGCTAACCTTTCATTCCATCAATAAACTTAAAAGTCTTCAACTTAGTGCTAAGACAATTTTGAATATACGCTCATTCCATGCATCCGTTCCCTGTTTATGAATTTTGACAATCAATTTCTATAACCAAGGCCATAGATACGTATAAGAGATGCACTAAACCAATGTTACATATGTACATATAGATAAACACACACATACAAATATACTCATATACGTGCTTAATTGAGCAAACGAGAAAACCTTATTAGGGGCTTCTTGGTGTATCGAGTCACCATGAGAGTGTTCATGCAAGGTGGTTCTGTAATTATACTGAAAAACATTTTCCCTACAAATTGGACATCCTGGGTTCTTTCTTTCCAACCAATTCTTGATGCATTCTTCATGAAACCTATGTTTGCATGGTAGTGTTCCGATCATACAGTCCTCTTTGTACTCGTCCAGACAAACTGCACAAATCTCTTCATCGTCGTTGTCGTCACCATCATCTTGTTCCTTTCTAACATATGTACTTTTCTTCACCGCATCTTCAATCGCCTTCGGCAAATCATTATGCAAGACGTCACAATACAATACAAACCTTGCCATCCTCATAGCCTCTTGACGATGGGCTTCAGTCTCATCATAATCCAACTCTTGACCACTTGTATCATAGCGCACGAATCTAGAACTAACTATCGGCTCCTTATCCAATGAGAATATAAAAAAAATATATATATATATAAACCAAAAATTCTTATAAGGGGGGCCGTCCTCGAACAACTCGCTTTTAATGCCTTCATAGTAATCATGGATCTCCACTGTTCGCCGGATTTCATCAGGAGATGAGGGCGGCTTGATGTCGATTAATCTATCGATGCATTGATAACTAGATGCATTCACGATTGTGAATGTCCTTGCAATTCGGTTTACTACACCGTATGAAAAAGAAGAAGCCATAGATGATTAACAGAATTATTATTTGATTAGGGTTATGGGAATATATTTATATAAGTAGAATAGCTTGGATGTAAAGTAAATAGCTAAATTATGATTTGAATAAGGGTATAGAAATAGATTTATAAGTAGAATAGCTTGGAGGTTAAGTAAATAGCTAAATTTTATCATTAAAAGAAACAGAAAGTAAATAAATAATTAGCTAAATCTAAATCCAAACTTGGGTGGTTTGACAATTAACTAATTATAAACCAAAATAATATAATTTATATCCATTATTCTTTTTCATATTAAATTGTTTTTAAAATTTATAAACTGAAAATTAAATCCGAAAATTAAATAGATGGTATATTTACAGTTAATTTGATAATTTTACTAAAATTATAACATTGACCCAGATTTCCCATCTATAAATTGCAATAAGATTATGTTTATTGGATGACATGTCATCATAAAATCTTTCAAATCATATTTTTATTATTTTATTATTATATTTAAAAAAACAAATAGACGAACAACCAATCAACTTTCAACCCCCCCGGTACACACACACACTCACACCTTCATAGCGCTCATAGCGTCCTGGGGGAGGTGTTCTCGACACTATGGGGGCTCCATGGGGTGAGATAGCGCCCTACTACGCATGGTCTTAGTCATGTTATTAAGATACAAATTTTCCAACCTTGAGTATTTGTTATATAAAGTTACAAATAAATTAACTAAATTTAAATTTAAATCTAACCTTTGGTGCGCAATTTGGATAATAAACTAATTAGACAGAATTACAAATTTTGTCCTTTAAAATAATACGAATTACGGTTCGTGTCTTTTTCTTAGTTTCCTTGCAGGCGGTGTACTTTAAACTTTTTTTTCCTACAAGTTTTGTCATTTACGCTAACTGGGTTAAAAAAGTCAGTTAAATCCCATCACGTGAGGCGCATGTGAGGGTAGTTTTGTCCTTTCATATATCTCTGCAACTAAACCCTTTATCAATCTTCTTCTTACTCCATCTTACTCCGCCGGCAATGCTACCGGAATCCACAAACAAACCACCACCACAATAAACCACCACAATGTCACCACCAACCAAACACCCACTTGAATTAACCGGTGAATCTCAACTGGGATCATGGAAGCTATCAGCAAAATCAACATTATAATCAAACTATTAGTGGGAATATTGAGCCACTTGTTAACAACCATAGGCCACAACAACTCTACACAGCTGCAATCCCAACATTTTTCAACTTAATCTCTGATATGCAATTGGAGATCATACACACACAAACATATGTTTTGGATTATTATCCCCAAATCAATTGTGCAGTGAATGTGTGATTAGTTGTCCACTGTCTTGCGATGCCGCCTAGGGTTCATAAATGGAACCCAGCCACAACACACAAAAATCGCCCACCGACAAACAATCGCCATCTAACCCACGACCTAGAGACCGTCGTCCGTACTGCCTGCCTCTCCGCCACCGGTTCCATCGCCACCCACGTCACCACTCACCTCTCACAAACCCTAAACTCTAACTGCAATCTCTCCACCACCACTTCGCAGATCTGAAAAATCGAAATCGCAGACTGGACGGGTTTCCGGCCACCATTACGGCAGCAGCTACGGCCACCATTACGGCAGTCGTTTTTCCGGCCACCATCGCCATCGCCGGAATCACCATCGATCCCTAGACTCACCATCGCCGTCACAGTCGCCGATATGAGGGTTTCCGGCCACCATTACGGCAGCTTCTACTTCCCTAGAATCACCATCGCCGTCACAGTCGGTTTTTCGACCACCATTACGGCAGCAGCTACGGCGGCTCCGGCGAGGCTGTGGGCGGTAGATTGGTTGGTGAGATTGATGATGGCGAGGTTGTGATTCCGGTGGTGGTGGTGGTGAGTCCGGCGGGGGTGTTTAGGGTGGATTCTGTGATGGGTAATTTGTTGGTGAGATTGATGATGGTGATTGAAGAAGATGTGGTTAGTTGCAGAGATATATGAAAGGACAAAACTACCCTCACATGCGCCTCACGTGATGGGATTTAACTGACTTTTTCTAACCCAGTTAGCGTAAAGGACAAAACTTGTAGGAAAAAAAAGTTTAAAGTACACCGCCTGCAAGGAAACTAAGAAAAGGACACGAACCGTAATTCGTCTTATTTTAAAGGACAAAATTTGTAATTCTGTCAACTAATTATAAATCTCGAAAATTAATATATGATATCATTTATAACTGTTACTCTTTTTTTAACAATTATTATTCTATTTCATACTAAACTGTTTTTTTAATTCAAAAGTAAATCCCAAGAAATATTGGGGCCATTGATTTTCAGATTAGTTATAGCATAAACTAGTTTTTTACCCCGCGTGTTGCGTCGGGGTAAGTCGAAAAATACTTGGATGGTGATATTACCTAAGTGTTTTGAGAAAACCATCAATACCTCAGGAGCTGGAGGATCCAACAACATGATCCCTCCCACATCAAGACCTTCTGTCGGCGCTCCTGTTCAAAGATCTGGGTCTTTCAACACGAGGCCAGTTCTCATGTCTAACGGTGATATTATTGATGTTTTATTGCAGATGAAAGAACAAATGGAAGCTCGGAAGCAACCCAACAACTACTTGATGGGGGAGCTCCGAGATACCCGAGCGCAGGGGAGGAAGCTAGCGGAGGAATCCTTCACTTCATTGCTGCCTAGGAACCTGAACTTTGACGTACCAGGATCCCAAGGAAATCCCTGCAACGACTTCCTTCCCATGCAATCCACAACCAGGACAAGTGATTCTGTCCGGTCCATGAGAGTTACTCCTACGCGGGAATTTGGTGTTATTCCGGGATCCTCAACTGGGATTCCTGACACGAGTAATCTTAATAATTTTACTATACTTGTGACTAACCATGATGATACACAAGATTCCGGTATTAGCTCGATGGTTCTCAAGGAATTGCAAAAACTGAAGGAGCTGATATCCAACGTGCCAGGAATAGTCCAGCCGATCCCAGAGGTGGTCCTAAGCAGTCACAGAATCTTGAGATTCACACCTTCCATATGCGATGCCAAGATCCCGAAAAGATTCCAGACGCCGAGCATGAAGTTGTATGATGGAAGCACAGATCTCGAGGAGCATGTAGCCTAGTATCGTGAGAGGATGGAGATCAACCCCATACCTCAGAATCTTAAGGAAGCCTGTTTATGTAAAGGCTTCGGCTCAACCTAATCAAAGCTGCATTGAAATGGCTCCTAAGTGTCCCTCATTCCTCCATTAAATCTTTTGCCCATTTAGTTAATCTTTTTAATAACCAATTTTCTTGTAGCAGAAATTTTGAAAGATTAACTAGTGACTTGTATAGGGTCCCTCATTTCTCCATTAAATTGTTGAGGGACTTTAACGAGCAAAAACAGAAAGTATGTTGGTTTTTTATGATATTTTCCCAAACTATAATTAGTTAAAAAAACATGTATGCATAAACTTTATGGTCTGGTTCTGTTTTATACGAGCGGTTTTGGATATATGTCATAAACCAACTTGTTCATTACGGTTTGAAAGTTTCAAAGCCCACCGTCCAAACCTTATAAAAAACTAACCGTAAAACTAAACCTTTGAACCGTTTGAACGGTTTCTCAGTTATAAACTGAACCGTGAACATCCCTTCGTAAGAAATATAAAACATTGATGCATTACTTTGAAAATCCATATGTGGGCCCAACACAAACCGTTGCTCATACAAGTACAACCCCCTCCAACTGCTTTTCGATCAATAACAAGGAAGATCTACGTGCGTATACACTCCTTAATTTCTTGATCACAAACCCTAACCCTAATCCTAATCCGTAAACACTTTCCAAACGTCTAATTCTTCACATTCTCTTAAATCAATCAATCAATCAATCAATCACATTGACATTCTTATGATCACCCACATCAAGAAACTGAAAAAAATGGATCTTCTGGATCACAGTCCAAAAGATCTCTTCATGATTCATTGAAGAAACAGTTGATGTACGTAGGGATTGACTGGATAGGTTATTTATCGTATCTGGAAATTAAGGTTGATCCAGGATGTCGAATGCATTAGGAGATCTCAATGCCAAGGCGGATTATATATTCAAGGTTGTGTTGATAGGGGACTCGGCTGTTGGAAAATCTCAGCTCATTTCGCGGTTTTCAAAGAATGAATTTAGTCTCGATTCAAAAGCTACAATTGGGGTTGAGTTTCAGTCGAAAACTTTGGTTATTGATGAGAAAACGGTGAAGGCTCAGATTTGGGATACTGCTGGTCAAGAGAGGTTTGTGTTCCTTTCTTGTTATTGGTACATATATTGCTTCAATCATTTTGATTAGTTTCTTCAATCTTTGATCATTTGGAAGAAGCTAGGTTTTGATTATGAAGATTGAATTATGCAAAGTTTAGTATACTTTTACTCCATTTTGCACCAGAAGGAAACATTAAATGCATAATTGGTTCAGATTTCGGTTCATCTTCATTATCGCGTTGTACACGAACCGAACAAGGCATTGTTCATGTTTGTGCGTTAAGCTTTTATTAGACAAGCGAACGGTTATCGAAAAGCTAACCGACAAAACTTCTTGTTCATGTTTGTTCATTAACAAAATGAACTTGTCATGAACATAAACGAACGAACACGCATGAACACAAACAATGTTTTGTTTGATTTGATCAACTGAGAATAGTCAGTGTCAACGGTTCGGTCCGACTACCAAGTTTGTGCTTGTGGTTGTGTTTTATCTAACATTTATATTCATATGTTAATTATAAATATAAATTAATCACATAATAATCAAATATAATTTTGTTTTATACTCCGTAGTTAATATTGTGCTTAAATCTATACAATAAGATTAGAAAAGTCACTAAAAGTTCAAAAGTATTAAAAAACTTTTACTGAAAAAACATAAACAAACAAACATTAATGAACATAACGGACGTAAAAGAGCACATTATCGAACATTCACAAACACAATTGAATGAACATGGCCTTTGTTCATGTTCGTTCATTTATTTAATGAACCGAAAGTTAATTATCTTCCCGCCGACAGTTGTTTGGTTCATGTACGGCCATATTCATTAGTACGAATATTCAATCATGTATAGAACTTGCGTGGTAACATGAATGCCGATGTATATTCTTAAGTTGAAGCCTTTATGTTGTTACTAAAAACCATTTGGAGCCTATGGTTTTGCATATATTGGATCGACTTTACGGATTTATCACCCTTTTATGTGCATCTACAAGCTTGATTAATTAAGTAGTAGTTTAGGACTTTAGGTGGCTTCTAGTTCAAAAAACGTGTGTAAATTTGGTGAAGATTTGTCGTTAAACTCGTTCAAGAAAATACATGTAAACTCCAAGCATGACCTTTTAACTTTCAAAAATGAACTTGTAAAGTTGGAATGTGTTAAGAACATATGACATGAATACACTTCCTTAGTTCCTTCTTCCCAAGACTGAGCTCACCTTTAACTTCAAATACTTAAAACTTAGTATATGTTTCATGTTTGAAAATTGAAATCTATATGAAACATTACTACTGTTTATTTGGGAATAAGTTTTCTTTAGGCCACCAAACTGGATGGTCCTCAGTTACTTGATTAATAGATAGGTTTAGATTTTTTTTTCTTCATAAAATATCAAGTGGGTAAAAAAAAAACAGATCAAGTGTGTTATTGAGAAAAACATACTAAATTAAGAAAGTTGAATTATTTTTGCAGTAATGACCCATTTTGACTTGTTACCTGACTCATGTAAACCCATTTCACACCTTTGTCCTCTATAAAACAAACATAATAAAACATTTCTCCCATTCTTATTTATATTAATCTCCAAGTAAGACTTATAATTAAATAAAACAATCAATAATAGTAATAATAACAAGCTGTAAAACAAATAATATTAATGCTTATCTTATCAAATACTAATAAGAATTACCCAATAAAACCCCAAACTTTAAATGTGTATGAGTCAGTGAGTAATGATCTGTGCTCATTGTATGCTTTTATCTTCTTTTTGACTCATAACAAGAGCGATTTTCATTAAACTTTATATACCAGTGCATGAATGTATATTTTGATATAGCTACATGTTACTGATTCTATCGAATATCTCTCCGCATGTCAGATATAGAGCAGTTACAAGTGCATATTACAGAGGTGCAGTTGGCGCAATGTTGGTATACGACATGACAAAGCGCCAAACGTTTGAACATATGACTAGGTGGCTTGAAGAACTCAGGAGTCACACTGATAACGACATAGTCATTATGCTCGTTGGTAACAAATGTGACTTGGCAAGTCTAAGAGCAGTACCAGTTGAAGATGCTCAAGAATTCGCAGAAAGAGAAAACCTATGTTTCATGGAGACTTCAGCACTTGAGTCCACAAACGTTGAAAGCGTGTTTCTAACCGCTTTAACAGAGATATATAGGATTAAAGGTAAGAAATCTCTGAGTGCTGATAAAGATTATAAATCTGCATCCCTTAAAGGAACTGCTATACTTGTTCCTAACCAAGAGGCAAACTCAGGTGCAAAGGATGGCTGCTGTGGTTAAAACTTAAAAGTGATTCATCTATCTATTTCTAATTTTTACAACCAAATTCTCTTTTTAGTTTTTATTCTTTGATATTATTATCGTTCATCTAGGACATTTTTCACTCATGCAAGTAGAAAATTTTGTACAAAGAGATTATAGAAACTTTTTGTAGGATGATTTGAAGTAACCAAACAATGTTTTGAAGTAGAAAATTAGGCCGAGATTTCTCTCTTTTTATTTTTATTGTAACGGGCCTTTGATACCAACTTGTTAGAGAATTCTTTTGAGGGTCACTTTGCATACTACGAAGACCACAATAACCCTATCCAGTTTTTGCTGCACGTCCGAGTCTCATGAGCTTCGACAGTCTTCACTAGATCATCCTTTGGTCCTCTTCGACAGTCTTCACTAGGTCATCCTTTGGTCCTTCGGATTTTGTTTTACAACATCTTACGTACGTTCCTTTCCATTACTCTTAAATCCTTGTATAATCATTGCCATGCTCCTTTCCATTACTCTTAAATCCTTGTATAATCATTGTCATGCGTGTAGCACTTCCAAGCTACATGACTACCGTTTTCATCATATTTATCTCATAGTATGCCACATTTATGAATCATTCATCTTGGTATTTAGGCCGACTCCAATCACTTTTCGTTCTACCAGAGAGATGTTATTTAATACTCATATTCACGTATCTTCTAGGATCTATATGCTATTCAAATAAACATCATACATTCATATTTGTTCTCGTATCCACTAACTGGATGAACACATCGAATCGAATTTGGGTTATGTGTATCATTCCAATTTGAAAAGTTTAAAGCATAACTCGAATTCAAATAAAGTTTATAAAACTAATTTGAATTCCTTTCCTCCATCCATTCCATTACCTCATACCAAACAGGCCCTATAACTAATATAAAATTAATAAACTTAGATACAACTAAAAAGCTCATATTTATCTTTTTTTTTCACCATATAGTATTTAAGAATTTTGGTATCAATAGTTTTATTGGGCCATTGGGCCAACTTGGGTTTATTTTGATATTTGCCGGTAGGAATGTTGTTGCAATGGGCCTTAAGTACGTGTTTTATGATTGGAGCTCATCCACAAACCATTGTGGGCGTTCTATCATTGATGAAACTAACAATTCGAATACTTATATGGAATTAATTTGGCTTGGTCTTAGTGAAAAACTGGAAATAAGAATTTTAATACTTCGATAAAATTAATTTGGCTTGGTCTTTATGATGTTAGTTAGTCTAAGCCCTAAGGTATATCGCATTTATGATCTTTGGGCCTTCTAATTGATTGTCTTGATTGGGTTGTCATGATGTTTAGAGAAATGGACTTGGAGAGCGAAATTGGCCCTTAAATACATATTTTTTTTCATGGTTAACGAATTCTTCAAATGGGCTACTGGCTCGATTTACTGTATCGGGATACGCTTGTCTTTAGATCCAGGAAAAATCCTCACCTAAGGCCAACGCTCATGAACACTCGCCCAAAGTCACGATAATGCGGTGAGAGATAAAACCGGTTCAGTTCAAGGATCCAATTAGTAAAAGCCACATATTCGCCAAGTCTCCCATCATTACTCTAATGCCTCTGAAACTAAATGTTGTGGGCAAGAATCGAACTTGGGTCATTTGAAACACCAAGTCTCTTCTTACCACTCCACCGCTAGCTCATTGACAATTAGGCCTTATATTTGCATCCACTATATATATTTTGAAAAAATATTTATTCTTAATATTTAAACTCAATTTCTCAGTTCATTTAAGTCCATTATTAAAAAAAATCTTGCATAACCCGGTAAATCCATTTAAAAATTACATTGTTTAAGAAGACTTAAGTATTTTCTCGCATTTGGCCTAATTATATTATTATTATTATTATTATTATTATTATTATTATTATTATTATTATACAATTCTCAAGGACCTCAAAGACGGCATTTGCTTCAATATCAACATATATAAAGCGTAGGGGCATCTAACCAATCCACATCTACATTATACAACACGCATGCATCTAACCAACAATTAGACAAGCTCTTCACTATCTCTCGTACAATTTGTATTTTGAATTTATGTTGATAAGAACACTTCTTTTGTTTTAGTGGCAGACTCACACACTCGCGCTCTACTTCTCTATTTACACCATCTTACCCATAATGAGACTCGAACATTCACTATTTCAAATGAACTCCGAATTATCTAATACATAGGTACTATTGAGTTACAAGCCTTCTAATTAATTTTGTTTTCCTTTTGCTAAAGTTTGAAGAAAAAAAAACCAAGATAACCATTTATACCAACGTCGGTTATTGCTAAATCTATTTTCACCATGAAGATCCATGTTGCATAAGATTATTAAATTAGACGGGTGTCTGTTCGATGCAGCGGAAAACGTGGAATTTGGTAATCACATTACAAGTTTATGTATGTTAATTGTTCGGTTTAAAACCGTAAAATCATTCAAACCTGTCATTGGTTTGTTCTCACGGTTGATTTTTTTCTTTAACATCTGGCTAGCTATTTTCAATTTTCAATGGGGTGGTTTTGGTTTTCGACGTCAAAAAACGTTACGAACGGTTTGACTCGCGGTTTAATTTAAAAACCATGAAATTAAGACCGCAAACACCCCTATGTAAAATGTTGTTTTTAACCGGAAAAACTATAACAAAATCATACATAAATTAAAGATAATAAAATTCTTGTTTTTATGATGCAATACTTTATAAAATTATGTTATAGTTCAAATTTCATGGGGAAGTTGTCTTAAAAATGAAAATAAAAAGAGTACATAAATAAAAGATTAAGGGTCATAGTTATAAGAGCATTCTCATCCAATCAATCATCTTTAAATCCAAAATTACAGTAAAAAACACTACACTTACTCTTTCATTTTTAATTAAATAATTTTTTTTTATATCTTTATCATTACCCTTACTCTCTCTTTTACTCACAACAATTTTCAACAAATATTAAAAAAAATAAAAGATTGCTCTTTTCAACATGCTTTATATGTATTAAATTTTGTATTTTACTTAAACACACGTCTTAAAATTTTTAACTGCCAACTAAGGAAGGGGCACCCATATATATGGGTATGTTGTATGACTTCCAAACCACATAGCAACACCACCCCATCCCATGTGGGTAAGGTGCATGACTTCATT
This sequence comes from Bidens hawaiensis, assembly GCF_021521415.1. NCBI lineage: Eukaryota > Viridiplantae > Streptophyta > Magnoliopsida > Asterales > Asteraceae > Bidens > Bidens hawaiensis. The sequence goes on from NW_027494948.1 coordinate 53,217, forward strand.
TCATGACAAACCCACAAAATTGATTCATTATTGAAAATTAGAGAATTGAAATGAATTAATAAAGTTTTAGGGTACTTATGGGTAAGTGTTGCCTGTAAGTTTATGGTTTGTAGGTAATTAAAGGTAGAAATGAAGTGGCGGTACATGGTTGACCAATGCATGGGTAATATCCATGAATATCCCTTCCCCTTTTATAAAAATACTAGCAAGGGGAGCTAGAAAAGCAACAAAGAAAAGAAAATGATTTAATCCACAGTAAACAAAACAAGTTCTATCTATATTATAATCCACCAAAACGAGTAATTTAGAATATTGTCAAATGTAAGATCTTTTGTCCTTTTTTCACCTTAGGAGAGAACATCATTTCTATATCTACAAATCAAATACCAAGTTATAAGAATAATTCTATGTTCATGAATAAGTTTTTTCATCTTAAAAGAAACAAAGACCGAATCAAGCCAATTCAAGACATCCCCCCCCCCCCCCCCACCCTTTTTATTAAGAGAGGGTCTGAATCGACGGTAAGTCTCCATTTAGTGATAGCAGCCCACACACTAGAAGCAACCTCATAAGCACCAAACAAACAATCAATAGTCTCAACCAGACTAGAACAATTCGGTCAAATTACAAAGGCACATTAACTCCATAATCCGCCAGATTAGGCTGAATGGAAACCTATTCTTGTAGGCTTGTAGCATTAATTCGTATATGGTATTTGAGATGTGTTTAAATACAATATGTAAACTTGTTTAATTTCGTATAATCGTTATCATAACTTTTATTTATATAGTTGGAAAATAGATCCTACAATTCACCGCCACAAAATAATGAGAAACCAACTTTTTTTTAGTGGAGCAACAAACAACACGGAAGAATCCGTCTTGGACAACCTTGTTACTAATGTGGATATGATACATGTTTTTATATAAAATCATTTAGCTAATTTACAAAGTTTAACTGGGAGTAATTATATTATACATGTATCTATGGATAACACCGAGAAGCATCAGGTTGACTTTAACATCTGTAAAGAAAAAAATATATATATAGGCGCCACCTAGATTAACCAGTAGTCGCCTGGTTTTAAAAAATGTGGTCACGCAATTGCTTTTGTAATAACTGGACGGAGCCATGAACCGGAGCCAGAACTTCTTAAAACTTCTAAACTTTACCAGTTTGAACACACAGAACTTCTTAGAACTTCTAAACTTTATCAGAACTTCAATACTTTTTTGAACACCCAAATCTTCTTTGAATGTATTAGAACGTTTAAAGATGTTCTTTTTTGGTCAGAACGTTTAAAGGTATTCCGTTTTGTTTCAGAATGTTTAAACATAATATTTGTACTGAACTTATAAACAACATTATTTAAAAACGTATAAACTTTTTGTACTGAACTTTTAAAGTTTAATTGATTATGTTCTGAACGTTTAAACAGAACGTATAATATGTTTAAACATAACGTATAAACAGATCGTATAAACTTAATGTTAATACATTCAATGTTAAAACCCAGAACTCAAAACTCAAAATTGATCGACGAAAGCTTTAAATTGATGATTAATTGGATCAATTTCTAGGTTAATTGATCAATTAAGCTCATCAACAATTTCAATTTCAATTTCAATTGGAAATTGCTTAACTGACCTGTGACCAACGATCAATGGTGGTGACGGACGATGGTGGTGCTCATGACAGTAGACGATGGTCGCGATGGTGGACTTTGATGGGTATGCGTTAAGTATTTTTAAGTTAATTACAACTATGCCATTAAGCAGTTTTAATTTCAATTAGAATCGGTGGTGTAGGAAGTCGCGTACCTAATGTACGATAACTGATTATTGTACAGTAACCCACCCCTATATATACATACACTAGTTTTTATCCCCTGTATTACGGGGGTTGTTTTATCTTATTTGTTAATATTTATTTATTTTTTTAATTTTTATTTTTTTTATTGTATGAAAGTTAATAATATACTTATGGTTTGATGATAAATTGTTTCATAAATAAATGAGATGTTCCGGTTTAAAAGCTATATGGGTTTGATGAGACCTAATACCCGTTTATTTTTTTACTATAAAATTGGTTTTTAAATTATAAATAATATATAACTTTTTTTAAATAAATCAGATATTAATTTTGGGGATTTTTAAATCAAATATTTGGTGAGATTAGTTTTTAATTTAATGAGATGTTATAACTCATTTAAGAAATATTTGGGTTTGATAAGACCCATGCCCGTGAATTTGGGTCAAATGCATGAGAAGCCTCCATTTAAAAATCAAACAAATCTGGTGACTCCAAAAATAAAAAGAGGGAGCGACCACATCGCGACACCTAGGATTTTTGAGTTTTCGTTTATATATATTATAGATAGATATGCCTACTAGGTTGTATTAATCTTAGAGCACAACCATGCCTGATTTCCAAGCAGGTTACTTCACCCTCTTTCTTATATGCCTGATCTCCTCTATTTTGGTATCGAACTTATACAAATCTTTTCGTGTTAAATCTCGTCTTCCTCCGGCCCCCTTTTGCCTTCCCGTTATTGGGCATCTACACCTCCTTACTCCAATCATTCATCAAGGTTCACACAAGCTTTCTAAGTGACATGGGCCAGTATTTCGACTCTTTCTAGGCTCAACACCTTGTATTGTTGTTTCTACACCAGAAATAGCAAAAGAAATCTATAAAACACATGAGGATGCCTTTTTGGATCGGCCACATAACTCAACCGTGGATTACTTTGCATACGGGGGAAATGACTTTGTCTTTGCTCCTTATGGATCTTACTGGAAGTTCTTGAAGAAGATCATCATGTCGGAGCTCATCAACGGTAAAACACTGGATCATCTCTATCCAGTGAGGTGTGACGAACTTAACTGTTTTATAAAATACTTATCACACAAGGCTATAGACGGAAAATCTGTGGAACTTGAACGAGAGCTTATGAAGTTGACGAGCAATGTGATATCAAGATTGTTTATGAGCAAGAGGTGTTCGGAGAAAGATGGTGAGTCAGATGACATAACCAAGATAGTTACAGAGATAGCAGAGATTGTTGGTAAATTTAACCTTTCGGATTATATATGGTTTTGTAAGAATCTAGACTTGCAAGGATTTGAAAAAAAATCGAAGGATATTAGGCGAAGATTTGACGCGTTGTTGGAAACGATCATTACGGATCATCTAGTGACAAGAAAGCAGGAGACAAGGGAATCCAGGGACTTGCTTGACATTTTACTCCATATATCGGAAGATGAGAGCATGGAGATAAAGTTAACTCGAGAGAACATTAAAGTTTTCATTCTAGTAATTAAATAACTTCAACATATCATATTTGAAAATTTAATTACATATAAAATATGCATCTACTAACATGTCTGGATATCATTCCAGGATATATTAGTTGCCGGAACAGACACTTCTGCTATATCCATAGAATGGGCTTTAGCAGAACTCATCAACCATCCAAACATAATGAAAAAAGCAGTAGAAGAAATCGACAAAGTCATTGGGAAAAATAGGCTTATCCAAGAATCAGACATATCAAACCTTCCATACTTACAAGCAATTGTTAAGGAATCACTACGATTGCATCCTACAGTCCCACGGATTCAAAGAATATCAAAACAAGATGGCACCGTGGGAGGTTATCATATTCCAGCAAACACTACAGCGTTGATCAACGTGTGGAGCCTTGACCGAGACCCCACACATTGGGAAAGGCCATTTGAATTCATGCCAGAAAGATTTAAAGGAACACAGTTGGATGTGAGAGGACAACACTTCCATTTATTACCATTTGGGAGTGGAAGAAGGACGTGTCCAGGGATTTCGTTAGGATTGCTGATGGTACATGTAACACTTGGTGCAATGATTCAGTGCTTTGAGTGGAAGGAGGGGGAAAATGGTAATCTGGCTACCGTTGATATGGAAGAGGGTATTGGGATCACACTTCCTAAAGCTAATCCTTTAGTTTGTGTTCCGGTTGCGCGACTAGATCCCATTCCATTGCTTGCTTAATATGTCATGAACCCAGTTTTTTATTTTAACTGAACAGTATATCTTTTTCAATAAAACCACCCAATGAACCAATCATGCCTGGATTTGTGACCTCCATATTCAATAATGTTATCCAAAAAAAGTATGAAGTTACTTCTTCCCATTGTGTGTAATCAAATGCTATTTAGCATATGTCAGCAATTGTAATGTCTTTAATTATTCCTTTATTTATAAAACTATGGTCACACAGCTTTGGACCTAGTGTCTTTGATTCTTCCTTCTTAATTATTATAAACACACGATAGTGCTTCATGGGCGGCTCGATTGTAACTAACAAAAAATAAAGCTCAAGTGGATGAGAATGTTATTTTATTGCCAATTTTAATAAAAACCGAACAGGAAACTACTTACATGAGGCCAACAACCTAAACAAAACCTAAACAAAAGGAAAAGGACAATACAAGTTACAAACACAAACATACAACCGTTTTAAGTGGATCAGCACGTACCTACGTGTAAGGCCTCGTTCCCGGTAGCCCTACTTTAACGTCGGATTTACTCATAAACACAGTTCTACAAATCAGAGTTTATTAAAAATTTCGCGGAATATAAAACATCAATCATTCATTACAAAACATTAAATCCTTTCTTTAAAACCAACTTAAAACATCATATTTTAAACACCATCGTTTCTTCCATCTTCAGATGCCAGCCGTTCAATCCATGCCATGTGTCATCCTCATATAACTCTACATTCAGCTGACCTGCGTGCATACTAAAAGTCAGCTACGCTGAGTGAGTTCTAGTTAATCAGGTAACGTATATTACATACACGTATCATACATACTTACGTATCCGAAGATACATACTCATACTTAACTAGTTACTCTTCTGTTCTACATACATACTTACTACTATCACTTACCTCAGTACACCGAGAGTATGTTCATAGTCCACCGTCTATACCTATAGTCAAGGTCGTGAACACGAAAAGGGTCCGCAGTCCTTACCTATGCTCACCTTTTATGGTCGTGCAAGGTCCGCAGTCCTTCCCTATACCATCCTACATTAACAACACGTACAAGGTCCACAGTCCCTCCCTATGTTGCAACCTAATTCATAGCACGTACGAGGTCCACAGTCCTCCCCTATGCTACCACAATACAATTACAGCACGTATAAGGTCCACAGTCCTTTCCTATGCTGACTCCTATCTAAATTACGTATAAGGCCCACAGTCCTTAACTACGTTCTCATCTATCATCTATAACACGTATAAGGCCCACAGTCCTTAACTACGCCATCACATGCCAAGTCTAAGCCCAACGGAAGTTAGAGGGATTTGCCATCCTAACTTACTGCATCAGACGTAGAACTCACATACCATTCCTGTACCTGCATACACTTACTTCGCATATACAATAATTGCATCATATCGTAAGAACACTCTAGGCGTTCTTCACATCATTCATTTAACAATCATACTCCTTGTCGGTACGTGCAATATCCGAAGATCGTTCACGCCCCGACAAGCATTCGTTCATAACGATCATACATCATCCATATATAACATTCATATCTTTATTTGCAACCTGACAGTACGTGCAATATCCGAAGATCGTTCGCGTACCTACAAACAATCATTCATATCTATCACATATGGCATACACTTATCACTTAGGATAAATGTATTAACAAACACATCGAGTATGCACACAGCCCCGAAAACATAACAAGAAATGGGGCTAGAAACTCACCTAAATGCGGTTACGTTCACCGTTAATCGTAATCCCTTTCTTGAGTTGTGCACGGCTAGCTGTATAATATTTACATGTATCAATTAACTATTACTACTCATAACGTATTTCTATCTTTATATAACCCACAACGAACGGGGGTCCGGGGGCAGCGCCCTTGGCAGCGGGGTTCTAGGGGCGGCAGCCCCTAGCAGGGTCCAAGGGGCAGAGCCCCTGGCTGGGTTGGGCTTATTTTCCATTAACATTTTAATTTATTCCCTAAGTTGGGCTTATTTGTTAAGCTTAAGATAATGGGCTTAGCATCCAGTGGACTTAGCTAAATCTGGCCCATCTGTTCATTAAGTAACTGGGCCTAATTGGCCAGGCCCAAAGTCCACCTTGAGTCACTAACTGGCCGAGAACTCAAGGACAGAGAACTCAGCCAAGAACTCGTGACCGAGAACACTTGGGACCAAGATCATTAACTGAAATCATCAACTTTGACCGAGAACTCGTATGTTGACCGAGAACCATTGTTCCTGGCCGAGAACTCTCATGTCCGAGAACCCCCTTGGCCGAGAACTCTCGTTGACCGAGATCTCCTAATGACCAGGTTCTCATGTTGACCGAAAACTCATGTCTGATGTTTTTAACTCGGATTTTCCTAACCATACACCCAGTCCAGGCTCGAGAAATGATTAATCAATCTAAAAATCACATTTTTAACTTCCTATTTCCAGTTTCCTTAACCATTTTACACCTGTTAACATCCCATTATCAAGATCTAGTCCATTTCTAGCATAAAGCTGGGATCTTTACACTTTTAACACGTTTTAGGCTAGATCTAGGGTTTCCTTCATGAAACGTATCTAGCCATGAGTATATTACGTTCATTTTAATCATCAAGTGTTAACTTGATGTTTTATCTAGATCCGATCTAGTCTACGTTCAAGTTTCATGGCTATCCATTCATAAAAACGTAAGCTTTAAGATCAAGGACATACCTTTATACGGCTAATAGGCTACGGCTTGACTTGTTTATCAACCATTATCTATTATCTAGCTTGTGTAATCAATATCTATTGGTATTCGGCTTGGATTTGGTCTTGGATCTATCTCTTTCTCTCTCGGCCGTAAATAGGGAAGGGTTTGTGTGTGTTATGGAGGTGTAGAGAGAATAAGATTGATGAAAATGGAAAGATTTAGGGTTTAAGGGGTATTTATACTCTCTTAAGCCCATGGAACTAAGACCCATATTTCCTTTTTAGTCCATGATTAATTCTCTAATTAGCCTACATCTCTTTCCCTCTTATATTATATTATTTTATAAATTATTATTATTTGAAATTTGGGATGTTACACCACGATATTTTTTTTCAACTGTTCTTCTCCAATCACAACTCTCTTAACTTTCAACTCTCAGTCTCTCAGATTTTTTATTGGAATTTTTTTATTTATCATTGTGCTTTTTTTTCATGTGCACATATATAGTTGAATTGGATTTTACATTCATTTAATTTTAATATTTTTGACAAAGAGAGCAAAGAATCAATATAATTAAAAATGTTACCATTTCGTTAACTCACTTCAACTCTATTAATGTGATCCCGTCTCTTCTAGTAATTAATCGTATAAAAATGTGTGAAATGATCATATTCAATTCTATGTGTTAGGATTGTAAGAAACCCTTTTCTTTTACGTAAAGGGTCCAGATCATAGATTCGGCTTTCGACCCAAACAAAGGTTGAGAGGGTCTTGAGTGCTTTGGCAGGCTTATTATTAAAGGCAGTCACTAATTTTTATGTTGTGTGAACACATAAAATTAAGGGAAAAAATCCTTATGGGAAATGGTTTTATTCAGTGAATAACTATCTTAATCTTTTACAACTATTTTACAACAAACTAGAATTCTTTGGTTATCAATCATTAAACTTTACTCAAAACATTACAAGGCCATAACATTACCCGTTAATTAATAACATATGGGCACCTAAGCCACAACATTATCAGTTTAGGTTATTTCGCGACAAACGTGTTATAATTATTAAAGGAAAGAGATCTATAAACTCACCTTATTGTTGTTACTCAATAGGCACCAAATTTCCTAAATCGGAACAAAGGTAACGTGTTTTGTATAAAAATTAATACGTGAAAACTTGTTACTTAATGCTAGTGTCGTAAACAGCGTTCATGACATCGTCGCTTTGACTAATGTCAGGAGAACTGTGGTCACCTAACTTTCGTTATGTCTTATGTCACGCCAACTTGAATAGGGAAACTAGATATCCTCTCTACTAGTCAGACATGGAAACTAAGTAGTTTCTTTTAACTAGTTTCTCTATTATTCTGACATGGACATTAGCTAGTTTCTCTATTATCCTGACAGAGACATTAGGCGCCAGTGTGCCTATTATCCTGACATGGACATTTGCTAGTTTCTCTATTAGGCGGCACGTAGTGGGGCAATAAAACTAGGCAATGGAGGGCGAATTTTTGGTTTCCCCCCCTCCCCCCGGCCGACAATAGGGGCGATAAAAGGGGTGGGGTGGGGGTGGGGGATGAGTAATTGTCACCATTTTTTTATTATTATTTGATTTCTGGCCTTTTGACAACAACCTAAAATTAAAAAAAAGGAAAAACAAAACAAAACAATATATATATATATATATATATACATATACCTCTTCTCCTCCAACTTCATGTCCATTTCATACAAAACATACACCATTTTCTTAAAAAAAAACATACAAAAATGAATCATAGAAACAACCCAAACCAACCATTCCCTCCTTTCGGTCAATACCATGGTTCGCAAAACCAACCGAGCGTAAACATTCAATGGTTCCTGAACACTAGAAACCAACCGAACCTAAACTATCTGTATCCTTTTCCCGACCCAAACTTAAACATGTATGGAAACTTCCTCAGGCCCCCAAACCTCATGCTGGCGTTCGGGTCTAGCCAACCGGATCCGGTGCCGGAGACTCAAACGACATGGGCCTCAGGTTCAAGCCAAAAAATGACCTGTAAACACAAAAATAAGCAACTGGGGTAGCCGATGGCGCCGCGTGATCCATACAAGAAATGGACGAGGATGAGGAACTAGCTCTCACAAAAGTTTGGATCGCCATTTCGGAGGATCCCGACGTTGGTAAATTTTTGAATATTAAGTATTTCTATAACTTTATTTAGTGTTTACTAAATATTTATATTAATTATGAAAAATTAATTTAATTTGTAGCTAACTTTCAAGCTGTCGGAATATTTTGGAGGAAAGTTTTTGAAACTTGGCTCGTACTAACGGGTAAACCGAAAGAATACCGGGGTAAAGAAGCAGTTTAAGCCCATTGAAAGGTCGTTGATGTATATAAAAATATACATCTTTTTAGAATCAAATAATCTCTAAAAACTGCAACTTCTATCGTATAATATAGTTAAAATAACTACTTATCATGTTAAAATGTATTTTCAGGTGAATCCAAGCCTCAAACGAATAAACGAATGAAAAAGCAAAGAAAAACCAAAGAAAACAGCAAAACATGGGGTTGTGCTTCAGGAAACATTGGGCTGTGCTTCAGGAAACACGGGGCTGTGCTTTTGGAAACACGTGGCTGTGCTTTTGGAAACACGGGGCTGTGCTTTTAGGAAACACGGGGTTGTGCTTTTGGAAGCACGGGGCCGTGCTTCTAGTCACTTTTCAGAAAAGACAAAATAATTTACAAGAAAAGACAAAATAGTGAACAACTTGACACGGGGCCGTGCTTTTGGAAGCACGGGGCCGTGCTTACCTCTCAGAAACGACAAAAAGAATTAGCACATGTCACTAAAAAGCACGGGGGCGTGCCTCAGGAAGCACGGGGCCGTGCCTACCTTCCAGAAACGACAAAAAGAATTAGCACATGTCACTAAAAAGCACGGGGGCGTGCCTCAGGAAGCACGAGGCCGTGCTTACCTTCCAGAAACGACAAAAAGAATCAGGCACATGTCATAAAAATGCATGGGGGCGTGCCCATCAAGCACGGGGCCGTGCCTCACACTCCAAAATGCCTATAAATAGTGGCTCATGTTGCACTCATTTGGGGTGTCTTGAAAAGATTTCTATCCGATTCTCTCTTATAAAAACACACACTAACACTCATATAGAAGGTTTAGTGAAGAGTTTGAAGGCTTGGAGGTCATCACCATCAACCATCATCAACATCATTAAGAAGGAGGCTTCATCTACATTTGGTTAGATTGTTCCAAGTTTAATCATGTATTTGTTATTATCTTCCATCTTAATGTTTATCATCATGCTCATTATGAGCTAAACTCCATTTATCATCTAAAATCTATGAAGAAGCTTTGTTTTACTTGATGATTATATAAAACATGTGGTTTAGTTTGGTAAAGTACATGGTTATCTTACAATTATCTTTTAATGAGAAATGTTTCACCATCTTAAAATACTAATTCAAAGTTGGTGATTGTCAATTATATCGGCAATCGTTCATGATCGATTCATGTTCTTGAAAGATAGAAATACTTTGATACATTATCGAAACATGGATCCTTATATTGTACTTAGAAATGATGAGATATAAGTTATGATGTATTTTTCTAAGTCTTGGTAATCCGAAAATAACTTTGCTTAGGATATCATTTTAGTTAAAGAAATCACATGTTAATGGAATGTGTAATTATAACCTACATAAATCAACCAAGGGGGAGGTTGTGTGAGTTAACTACAACCACCCAAAGTTGTTAGAATTGGTATTTGAGAAATCGAAGTCAATTCTAATCATTCTACTTTACTAACTGATTGTCTACTTAAATTGGTATTCTCGGGGTAGCATGCTATTAAGCATAGGACGAACTTGAAAATATGCATGCTATTATTCATTATGTCATAGAATGTGTTCACTCAAAAATGATGATTATAATTCTATCATATATTATTAGGACAAGTCTATCACATGTTTAACTATTAATCATCAAGGAACAATGGAGTGGATTCTAGATATTAGATGGTAACCTTCGCATAATTAAACAACTCGTTTAGAATTTCTTTTCTTGGTCACCTATATATTATATATAAGTATTTACATTTTACAAAAAGTCAAAAAATTAACCCCAAAATGATTAAAACCTCCGATTAAAGTAAAACAACGATTTATTATTAGAAATCTTTGTGTCCACGGATCGATACTTGGTTCTTACCAATACTATTTTACATATACGATAGGTACACTTTCGTATTTTGTGTGTGTTTAGTCTTTGTAGAAATCACTTTTATAAATTTAAAACACGATCTTGTGCAAAAGCAAATCATCCCATCCTCCTTTTATATTTTACGCCACGCGCAGCACACATCAGTCGTCAATTCAGAATGCCAAAAATTGGCCGGGATATGAAACCGCATGAGTGATCGCGGTTGGCGTAGCGGGCAAAAAGACGCCGACATCCAATCTCGAGCGTTAAGTGACTTTCGAACTCAAGGGCATATCGATGGACAGATCGGGAAACCATTTAAGCATTTAAGTTGTTGGGAAAAACTCAAGGTTTGCCTGAAATGGAATGGGTTACCCATCGTTCTGGTCGCTCGACGAGCCGACACATCATCACGGGCTTCAAAAAAATTCGAGGATATCGTCTTCGATAACTCCGAACACACCAACAACACCCTTCGAAGCTCGTATCTTCAACCTTGTTGACGAACATGACACGGTTAATTTAGACGACAACGACGACAACGTACAAGAGGTGGCTCGACCCCGCTAGAGAGGGAGAAAAAATAATACGAACAAGGGGAGGGTTCGTTGTCACGAGTAAATGTGGAGGACAACAAAGAAGTCGAACGTCTAACTGAGGTGTTCGGTCGTTTCGAAACCCATACCGTGGAACGTACCGCTACCTCCAAGAAACCAACAAACACCACGAAAAGATTTCCGCTATGTTTGAATTGCGGCAGATGGTTAAAGACTACTAATTCCTCGTCACGGCCGGGTTAGAAGAAGAGGTCGCATTATTGCAACAACGATGAGTTCAAAAAATACACAAATATTATGGATATTAGTTTTATGTTTTTTTTGTATTTCTATTTTAATTTTAATGAGTTCAAAAAATACACAAATATTATGGATTTTAATTTTATATGTTTAAGTTAATTATAGAAAGATAATAATAATAAAAAAAGGTGACATGACAAATGTTGAACTAAAACACCATTACACCTCAAAAACAAAAACAACTCTTTGCTAACTTGGTGCCACTTGACGCAAGTCGCCCCATTTTGTAGCTCATTCACTACACATAGCCTTAGGCTACCCGTAGTGGGGTGAATTTTGGAGGCGAATTGGGCGATTTATGTTGGTGCATGTTTTGTAACAGATGATCTTTTGTGTTTGTTAGAATTGAGAGCAACGGTCAAAGGGGAGACTGTTGGTGCATTTTGTGACCGTCGCTATGCAATTCAGACCAGCGGAACGCCACAGGCGAAGTTAGCACAACTTCGCCTTAGGCGAAGTTAGAACAACTTCGCCAACGGCGAAGTTGTAACAACTTCTGCCTTAGGCGAAGTTATCACAACTTCGCCATAGGCGAAGTTATGAACAACTTCGCCTACTGGCCCAAGCCCAAGCCCGAGAAGATGTTTTGTCTATATATATGTGTGTCTTGTTTAGGTTTTGAATCCAGAAAATAAGAGTATTGTGTTATAGTTCATTTGTCTAGAGAGTAAAAGAGAGGAAGTGTCGTGAGAGACGACCCGAGGTAGAGCTCACCTCGGGTCGGACGTGTTTCTGTTTATGTTACGGTATGTAACGTGTTTTAATTATTATTATAAAGAATCTGCAGATTTGATTATCCCGTTCTTGTATTTGTTCGTGTACGTGTTTGTGTTCTTCATCTTGTACACCATTAACGAGTCTAGGAGGATTCCGCACTCCTAGACCTCGTGCGGATCTCGTATCGTTCGGCGACGCCCCCGGGGGGACCTACATGTGGTATCAGAGCCTTAGGCTCTTATGCTATGGTTCGAGATCTGCGTTTTGGTGTTTCTGGCACGTTTCTGGCCGAACAGCGCCGCAGGCGAAGTTATTGTTCATCAGGCGAAGTTGCCGTCAGGATACGTAGGGTTTCGGCGAAGATATAAGGAGAAGCGAAGTTATTTACAACTTCGCCTACCTCCTCAACTTCGCTTATCAGTCAGGCGATGTTATGGACAGGCGAAGTTATAGCCAGGCGAAGTTATGGACTGGCGATGTTAACTTTAGGCGAAGTTAACGAGAGAAAAAAAAAAGAGTATTTTGGTGTTTTCGTCTGTATGGCCAGGTGTACACGATTATTGTGAGACCGAAGATGTTGTTCCGTCAACGAGTGATCTTGTTATCTCTTGGTCTTACGTGTGAACAAATACGTGTCAACTCTGGATATGGAGTTGAGTTTGTGAATGGGATATTGATTGAAACTGGATATTGACACATATTTGGGTGTTTGTGGGCAATGAAATTGTTGTTGTTTGAGGTTGACCAACTGAAGAAAGTCAAATTGAACTGAAGGTTTTCGTCATTACTGGATTGCGGTCAGAGCATATTATTTATGTTATTTTCAAGGTGTTCGCGAATTGGATCCTGAAACGTGATGCTTATTTATTAGAGTGAAAATTCTGGAACAAGTTGGATTTAATCGGGAACTAAAGTGTTTATGTTCTTGATCGTTATCCCTGGTGATTGAAGATGCTTCGGATTAATTAATGGTCATGTGTTAGATTCTATCAAGGTGGTTTTGTGATGAAATTGATCACTTGATGTTGAGTAGTTGAAGATTAAACCTTATCGTATGCCGACGAGTTGGTGAAGTTGTGGAGGACGCCCAACTTCACGTGTTGGTGAAGTCAGATGGACTCACGTGATTGGTTGAGATGATCTATTGGCACGAGGTTGCATGCATTTCAAAGACCTCAATCATTATAGTCGGAGAAGCTTACACTGAAGGGGAGATCTGATATGGAAGACGCTGGGTGATTGGTAGATTTGTGAAGCTACAGGACAGTTTCAGACACGACTGGTTGATGAGCAAACAGAAGATCATCAGTTAAGAGGGAGTCTGTTGGTGCATGTTTTGTAACAGATGATCTTTTGTGTTTGTTAGAATTGAGAGCAACGGTCAAAGGGGAGACTGTTGGTGCATTTTGTGACCGTCTCTATGCAATTCAGACCAGCGGAACGCCACAGGCGAAGTTAGCACAACTTCGCCTTAGGCGAAGTTAGAACAACTTCGCTAACGGCGAAGTTGTAACAACTTCTGCCTTAGGCGAAGTTATCACAACTTCGCCATAGGCGAAGTTATGAACAACTTCGCCTACTGGCCCAAGCCCAAGCCCGAGAAGATGTTTTGTCTATATATATGTGTGTCTTGTTTAGGTTTTGAATTCAGAAAATAAGAGTATTGTGTTATAGTTCATTTGTCTAGAGAGTAAAAGAGAGGAAGTGTCGTGAGAGACGACCCGAGGTAGAGCTCACCTCGGGTCGGACGTGTTTCTGTTTATGTTACGGTATGTAACGTGTTTTAATTATTATTATAAAGAATCTGCAGATTTGATTATCCCGTTCTTGTATTTGTTCGTGTATTTGTTCGTGTACGTGTTTGTGTTCTTCATCTTGTACACCATTAACGAGTCTAGGAGGATTCCGCACTCCTAGACCTCGTGCGGATCATGTCATTTATTTCTTAAATGGAAGTTTTAAAGAGTTAATTGAAAAATGTTCAAATTATAAGGTTTGATTTTGTAAATATAGGCGATGTTGTTAAACAGGCGAAGTTGTGAATAACTTCGCCTAGGCGAAGTTATCCGTAACTTCGCCTGTATAACCCAGACCCTATATAAGGATGTTCAAGAGTCAAACTGTTCATCACTTTTCAAAAACAGCGAACTTATCCGTATTCTCCGGCGAACTTACTGATTTTCCGGCGAACTTATTGTTTATTTAGATTCCGAGTTATTTTTCCCAGATTTCATTAAGATTCAAGGTTCGAGATGTCGATTTATCATATATTCCATGTTCATTCATGCTAATCAGGGGTCGTTTGGACCGATTTCGAAACCTCGGACCATCGGAATTTAAAAACCGATTTTCAAATCTTGTGTTTACGCGTTAAGAACCATTCTAATCGTCTAGAAAACCTTAAAACCATGTTTTTCGGGGTCCTTGATCTTCAAACTTAACCAAAATCCCAGATTTTCCGATGTTTGATTCAAACCTCATTGTCGCCGTTTCAGTTCAGGCGAACTTAGGGTTTCGGCGAAGTTATCCGTAACTTCGCCTGAGGCTCAACTTCGCCTGAGGCGATGTTGTGATGAGGCGAAGTTACCATTAACTTCGCCTGGATCATTTTTACTTAATATTAATTAGACGAACTTAAAGCTGAAGCGAAGTTGTTCCCAACTTCGCCTCATCTTTAACTTCGCATATACAGAGTTTATCACAACTTCGCTCATGGTAACTAGCGAACTTGTGTTATTCATTAACGTTTATCTAACTTGGTTCGTTTTGTTGCAGATATGGCTGCAGTAGCTGGTGCTGGAGGTGCAGGAGGAGACGATGGTGATAACCAACGGCAATTTTTCCCGCGTCACAATATGTACATCACCCTTGACCCGGAAGCGAGCGGCGTTGAGGATTACCGAGAGATTATTACTTTCCTCATACGCTCGAGGATTTTTCATGCTATCACGACGACTCTGCCGATATCCTTACCAAATATCGAAGACTTTTGGCAGACGGTAGAATACGATTGTCGTGTTGAGCCCCCGGTCATGCGAGCGACTGTGAACAATCAACAGGTTCAGTTCAATTCTGAACAGATTCGGGTGGCGTTACGGTTTGGAGAAGAGACGAGGGACGACCCAACTGAGTTTGTGGCTCCGTTTCGTGATGGAGGGTTTCTCCGAATGGGCTATTCTGGTCCATTAGGCGATACACAGAGACGGAAGGGTTTTCCAACTTGGTCAGTGGCGCTTCCTTATGCACGTCATGATAGTTTGCATGTCAGGAAGGAAGGCGGGCACTGACGGTATGGGTGCGACCATGCAGTCCGCAATGACTGCACTGACTTACAATAAACGCTATAGTTTTAGTCAGATGGTCTTTTACGAGATCGATAGACAGAGAAGGGCGATGGCTCGGGAGCGGTTCATTATGTATCCACGTTTCATCCAGATGATATTGAACCATGTGGCTCCGAATCTACCTCAGCGACGACCAATAAGATACGTGGAATCTGTGAGCAAGCGTATCTTCGCTCAATGCCGCACTTCGAGTGCGAGGAGCAAGCCTGAGCGGCGTCCAAGGCATACTCCACTGTTTGGGTTTTTAATCAACCCAGAGTATGTTCCTGCTGGTGGGGACGAGTTCAGAGATCCTCAACCGCGACAGGCAAGAGCAACTCAAGCTGCATCTGCTGTGCCTGTTGTGACGGCTGAGGAGAATATTGATCTTGATGAAGTATTTGGTGGTCAAGATTACTTTGATATGGACCGAGTTGATCCGCTGGAAGAGGTGCAGGTCTCTGCTGCACAGGGTTCGGGTGTGAGTGTTACTAGAGCAGCTACGTCGATGGCTGACTCAGATTTGGATGAGATCATGGATGAGGGGAGATGGTTGATGGTGTCTCGAGAGAGAACGTTTGGGAAGAGAAAGAGAACGGAGGATGATGATGAGTCAGAAGAGGAAGAAGATATACATAAGCTGATAAGACGATCAAGACGAGAAAGGACAGGTGCTGGTATGGGAGCTGGAGAGACTTCAAGGATGGTACGTTTCGCTCCGGCTGCACTGTCTGGTATGTCTATCGTTCCTACTTCTGTACAGGTTGCAAGTACAAGCGCTGCGGATGTTCCCGTGGTGGCTACATCATCTGCTGGCATTCCATCTACCACTACTATCCAGATGTCGACTCCGGAGATTGTGTCTCTACCACCTTAAACGCTTACTCAGTTGGTGGTTGCTGCACGATTTGTAGAGTCAACGGTCGTCACTACTGCAGGGTTATCAGGTATGGTACCACCTGCAGTTACGCCTGCTTCTGATGTCTCGCCTACGCCTATGTCAGACTCAGAGAGAATAGCTTCACTAGAGCGGATCGTGGCAGAGCAATCGAAGACTATTCAACGCCTAGTAGAAGCAAATCAACTACAGTCATCCCTCCTGGTTGAGCATGGGAAAATTATAGATGCCTTGAAGGAGTTCTTGGCATCTCAGGGGGAGATGAGCTGTAAGGGCGACGAGCTAAGGACGAAAAGAAGAAATGACCGAGACGATGATCCCAACGCATCGAAAGATGCAGGTGGTGAGCTGCCAAGAACTTCTCAAGCTCTTGGTACTTCCACAGCTCAGGGGGAGTCTGCCGACGCGGCTGGTGGTTCTGGTGGTGATGATGTGGTGTTGGTTGATGACGACGTGATTGATGCGTTGAGGGAACTTGACGATGATATGTTCAGTGACGATGTGTTATTTGATGAAGATGTGCTGCCGAGTGATGTGATTGAGAAGATCGGTGAGCAGATTGAGATTGAGAATGAGATTGAGGAAGGAGAGATAGTAGAGGAAAATGTCGAACATGACATTCCAGAGGTTGAGAAGGCCGATATGGGTGATCAGACGGCAGTTGAAGATACTGAATGGGAAGAGCAGCGGAGGTGGAAGGAAGGATACGCTCAATGGTTCGTCAAAACGAAAAAATCGGCAGTCCCTACCATGTTCAAAAAGAGTTACAATATTAAGGGCTATGCTGAAGCAAAGAAAGGGATTATATGCTGGATTTATGATGAGCAGTTGCGGCTCTTCGTGATTAAACGATATGATGGAGTTCAGTACCTTAGAAGAATGTTGAGATCGTTAAACACACTGCCTGAGTATGAGGTTAAAGACTTAGCCAGATTGGGGTTGATCAATCGAAGTGACGATAATATGGCTAGAGTCATAGGGAAAATCGTATGGAAAGAGAGCATAAGGGAAAAGAAGTTTGAGCTGTTGAAACCACAGAAAGGGAAACTTGTTGAAGACAAGGATAGAGGTTTGAGAGCTGATGGAAAGCCTTGGATGGTTATGAAGTATAAACCAATCTGGTGCCTTAAAGAAGTATCGATGAAGCTTATGCCCAAGGATGTGCTCAAAGACCTAAAGTGGTGGTTCGTTGATTGTGAGACAGCGGAGGCAGTGATGAAAGATGAGGATGAACAAGAGATCCTTAGAGTTTACGATCCGATGCATCTTGTTAACTTATCGCAAGCTGATCTGAAGATGCTTAACGAGAAAAAGATCTTTTATATTCCTGCTTGGAAGGATGAAGCAAGGAAATATCAAAGGGTTGTGTCGGTGTGCGTTAGAGAAGGAGTGCACGCTTGAAGTTACACGATTACGAGACAAGAGCTGAAAGATCAAGATATGAAGCTACTGCCAAGGGGGAGTCTGTTGGTGCATAAATGTCAGTAGTTCATATGTCTAGTGTCTGTAATCGAGTCTGTAATATTGTTTATGTATTTGTTTGTTTAAAGCGAAGTTGTTGACAAGTTCGCTTAGGCGAACTTGTAAACCAAGCGAAGTTATGGACAACTTCGCCTGAGGCGAAGTTGTCGTGTATTTATATAGGTTACGGCTAAGAAAAAGTAGTTGGTGTAAGTCGGTTGAAGTTGTTCGTGTGAGTCAAGTGACGTGAGGTCGAGAGTCTGTAACTGTGATTATATCACGTGTTGAGTTATTAATATAACGTGTGTTTGTTCGTATCGTATTCGTGTGTTCGTGTGTTTGTGTTCTACGTCCGTAACGATCTACACAGGGATTCCGCACCTGTGTATATCGGGATATCTCGTGTGATCCGTCCAGGGAACTTACAATTTACACCCCCCCACCCACAGCGATAATAGGGGGGATGAGTTTTTGTCGCCACTTTTTAATTATTATTTATGATTTGACCGTTGTCAAACGGTCTCAAATTAAAAAAAAATAAAACTATATATATATATATATATATATATATATATGCATATACCTCTTCTCCTCCAACTTCATCTCCATTTCATACAAAACATACACCATTTTCTTCACAAAAAAACAAACAAAAATGAATCCTAGAAACAACCCGAAACAACTATTCCCTCCTTTCGGTCAATATCATGGTTCGCAAAAACCAACCGAACCAATCTAGCGTAAACATTCAATGGTTCCCGAACACTAGAAACAAACCGAATCTAATGTCAGGCCTCGTTTCCATTGCCCTACATTGGCGATAGATTTACTCACTAACACAGTTCTAAATATCAGAGTGAATTAAAATTTTCGAGGAATAATATTAAAGTCAACCATTTATTACATAAGTCTCAATTTTAAATAATATAAAGCATGCCTTTTTGATTCAACCATAAACAACTGAGTCTTCGGATGTCAGCTTCTTTATTCATCTTGCCATGTGTCCCTCTTTAAGCTAGTTGTCTCATGCTACTCACCTGCGTGCATACTAAAAGTCAGCTACGCTGAGTGAGTTCTAGTTAATCAGGCAACATACAATACATTCATATATTTATATATACGTATCCGTAGATACATATTACATACTTAGCCTGTTATCTTTCTTTCATTCGTGCATACATACTTTCTTTCTGTCTTTCATACTATCATACATTCATATTACATACATAACTATCTTTACCATCTCAGATATTTTTAGGGTCTGGTCAATTCCTTCTCTATCTCAGATATTATTAGGGTCTGGTCCATTCCTTCTCTATCTTAGATATTATTAGGGTCTGGTTCCTTCCTTCTATATCTCAGATATTATTAGGGTCTGGTTCCTTCCTTCTCTATCTCAGATATTATTAGGGTCTGGTTCCTTCCTTCCCTATCTCAGATATTATTAGGGTCTGGTCCATTCCTTCTCTATCTAATCAACCATTCCTATGCTTCTTCATACATATTCTTACTCATTTATCATTCTTGCATCTTATATAAGACAACCTTTCCTAGCGATACGTGCAATATCCGAAGATCGTTCACGTACCGGCAAGCATACATTCATAATATTCATACATATGATCACATCAATTATCATAGCATACACTTACCATTTAAAGTAAGTGTATTAACATTCACATTTAGTATGCACACAGCCTCGAAAACATAACAAGGAAATGGGGCTAGAAACTCACCTGAATGTAGTTACGTTCACCGTTAACGGTTATTCCTTTCTTTAGATGTGGTGCGACTAATTGTATAACAATTACACGTATCAATTAACTATCACTACCCATATCGCGTTTCTGGTCTAATTATAACCCTCAACGAACGGGGTCCGGGGCAGCGCCCCTGGCAGCGGAGTTCTAGGGGCGGCAGCCCCTAGTAGGGTCCAAGGGGCAGAAACCCTGGCTGGGGTCGAGCTCCCAGGTTAGCTTGGAAAAATTTTATTTCCATTAACTGTCTTAACACATTTTTCATTAGATTTCTAATTTATTATTTTATTTGCTAACTCAAAAGGTTCGAGGGCTTCTTTGTAATTAATTCATTTTATTATAAGTCCAGGGACCTTTCTGTCATTCTTTCAAAGTTTAATTCGTTATTCTGCTCTTTAACGAATGAGGCTCATAACGAATGGACTCTCATAATGAACTGACCTTTATTACAAACTGGCCTTTATAACGAATTGGCCTTAACGAATGATCATAATGAGCCGCTGCTAATTCGTTACTTCTTCTTAACGAATGGGCATAACGAATTGCTGTTAATTCGTTATTCTTCCTTAACGAATGGGCATAACGAACTACTACTAATTCGTTATTTCTCCTTAACGAATGGGCATAACGAATTACCACTAATTCGTTATTTCTCCGTTAACAAATTAGGGTTAGGTCAGAGAATGTCAGAGATTCTCTGACATTCCCTTTAACCTCGTACACGTTTTCTGGCGCCGTCATCGCCGGAAAAGCGAGATCTCAGTCGTTTTCCATCGTTTTTCACCGTTTTTCGTCCCGTTCGATCCCGATCTGAGTTAGGGTGACCCCTAAGCTCATATTTTGATCGGTTTATACCCGATTCCATCCAGAACTCCTGGTCTCGTCTACTTTGGTATCAAACTTATGTTCCTGGTCTTGTCTATTTTGGTATCAAACTTATACAAATCTTTTCGTTTTAAATCTCGTCTTCCTCCGACCCCCTTTTGCCTTCCCGTTATTGGGCATCTACACCTCCTTACTCCAATCATTCATCAAGGTTTATACAAGCTTTCTAAGAGACATGGGCCAGTATTTTGACTCTTTCTAGGCTCAACACCTTGTATTGTTATTTCTACACCAGAAACAACAAAAGACATCTTTAAAACACATGATAATGCCTTTTCGGACCGGCCGCATAACTCAATCATGAATTACTTTGCATACGGGGATAAAGACTTTGTCTTTGCTCCTTATGGATCTTACTGGAAGTTCATGAAGAAGATCATCACGTCAGACCTCCTCAACAGTTCAACACTGGATCATCTCTATCCAGTAAGGCGTGACGAACTTAACTGTTTTATAAAATACGTATCACAAAAGGCTATAAACGGAAAATTTGTGGAACTAGAAGGAGAGCTTATGAAGTTGACAAGCAATGTGATATCCAGATTGTTTATGAACAAGAGGTGTCCAGAGGACGAGGATGGATCGCGGGACATAACCAAGATAATTACCGAGACAGCGGAGATTGTTGGTGCATTTAACCGTTCAGATCATATATGGTTCTGTAAGAATCTAGACCTGCAGAGATTTGTTAAAAAATCAAAGGACATTTGGAGAAGATTTGACGCGTTGATGGAAACAATCATTTCGGACCATGAAGTGACAATAAAGCAAGAGAGAAGAGAAGCCAAGGACTTGCTCACCATTTTACTCCGTATATTAGCAGATGAGAGCATGGAGACAAAGTTAACCCATGAGAACATTAAAGTTCTCATTCTAGTAATTAACATCACCATACCATATTTAAAATTTATTTACATTTCAAATAATGCATCTACTAACATGTCTGGATATCCTTCCAGGAGATATTAATTGCCGGAACAGACAGTTCTGCTTTAACCATAGAATGGGCTTTAGCAGAACTCATAAACCATCCAAACATAATGAAAAAAGCAGTTGAAGAAATCGATCAAGTCATCAGAAAAAATCGGATAATACAAGAATCGGATATACCAAACCTTCCGTACCTACAAGCAATTCTTAAGGAGTCACTACGCTTGCACCCTACGGTCCCACTGATTCCTAGATCATCAACACAAGATTGTACCGTGGGAGGATATCATATTCCAGCAAACACGACAACTTTGGTCAACGTTTGGAGCCTGGGCCGAGACCCCACTCACTGGGATGCCCCACTTGAATTCCGGTCCGAAAGATTTGATGGAAAGCGGTTGGATGTGAGAGGACAACACTTCCATTTATTATCATTTGGGAGTGGAAGAAGGATGTGTCCTCGGACTTCATTAGGATTGCTGATGGTACATGTGACACTTGGTGCGATGATTCAGTGTTTTGAGTGGAAGGCAGGGGAAAATGGTAATCTAGCTACCGTTGATATGGAAGAAGGCATTGGGGTCACACTTCCTAGAGCTAATCCTTTAGTTTGTGTTCCGGTTGCACGACTTGATCCCATTCCGTTGTCCGTGTAATATATCGTGTAATATGTCATTGCTCGAGTATATTTGTGCTAAGACATTGTCTAACCTCCACTTTGGAGTCTCGTTGTAATACTTAATAACACCGGTGTCACAAAATATAATATTTCATTAATTCTAATTAATCAATCTAATTTAAAAAAAAAAGTTGTATAGGATCATAACTCACTCATTTAATTAACAAATCTATATTTACACATACGGTATACAATGATGTGAACCTCACTCATTTAATTAACAAATCTATATTTACACATACGGTATACAATGATGTGAACCTAACTAGAGGTCTATAATGATACAAAAGTGATGTGAACCTAACTAGAGGTCTATAACTTTTGTCAAAATCTGAATCTCTTCTCTTTATGCATTGTCTCCTCGTGCTATATGGTTTCATTAAAACAAGTATTTTAATCAGTGTGTTTCAGCGAAGCAGATTAAATGCTTGTTCGAAAGCTACCGTGCGTCGCAGGGAAAACGCAGCTGAAAGTTAGTCGATATCGGTTCGATTGGTTTTGGTAAAAATTTTGTGGCAAAAGTTTCATTATCAAAATTGAGAGGTCATAAACTAAATATGTAAGTTGAAATTACAAACACTTTATTATCAAATTTGAGAGACCAAAAATTAAGTACGTGAAACTCAAGTTAAAGGGCTAAAAAGTATATATGTAAAACTTTTATAAAAAAAATCCTAATTAACAAAAAATATTAAATAATGTTAAGAAATCAAAAGGTAAAATTTGAAACTTATGCGATTAAGTATAAAAACTAAACCTTAAAGCATTGCTAATTCATTCTCCATCTCTATTTCTATAGTTCTATTAAAAAATCATATTTTCTCTATTTTATTTTCAATTTATTAATATTTTTTTATACTTTTATCATTATTTTTTTCCTCTCTTTCACTCACAACCACGTTTAAAAAAGATTAAAAAGTTATAAATAGTGAACAACGTATCTCCAAATTTACTTATGAACAATAACTTTTTTTCTCTCCCCTATTTATAACCATTCACAGCCACCTCTAAAATTAGGAGAACCACACTCACAAATTTTAATTAAAGGATCAATTAAGAATGCTCTTATACTTTCATTTAGACATAATAACAAAACTCGTGATTCATGCTTATGCAAATTTTCAATGATTGAATTTTATCTGTATGTTCAATAATTATCGTACGGTTTGTCCTTTTCCATAACATGGGTTAGAATTTTGCAGATAATATGGTCACATGTCATGCAAATGAAGATAAACTAGGTCTACTTACCATATTTAGTAAAAACTATTTATTATATGGGACAATACCCATAATGTTCATTGTACACACTATGTCAAAGAATTGTCCACAATTTCAATAAGTTCCCAAAATGTCCAAATAATAAAGGCGTCTTCCCCGGTTTGTTCACATGGACTACGGTTTCTAAAACGTCTAAATCACCGGTCACTTTTTTCATTGAATAAAGTGTCATTTTCATCTTTATGGTTTGACAAATAATGTGATTTTAGGCCAAAAAGT
The DNA here is from genome assembly GCF_021521415.1 of Bidens hawaiensis. NCBI lineage: Eukaryota > Viridiplantae > Streptophyta > Magnoliopsida > Asterales > Asteraceae > Bidens > Bidens hawaiensis. Next base: position 77,158 of record NW_027494948.1, read on the forward strand.
TTATTTTTTGCGTATGAACCCTCCAAGTTTACAAGTTCCTGCCAGTTACATCCAAATCACTAACCGCATTAAATTTTATCGTTAAGTCAGAGGTATACATGTATTTTCACTCTTTATGTATTATAATACTTGTTTTAGGGAACTGCGGTTTTCGTCCCTCTAGTTTGTCCAAATCTGCAGTTTTAGTCAAGTAGTTTCAAATTTGCAATTTTCTTTCATATGGTTTTATTTCACTTGCAATTAAACCCGAATTCCCTAATCTCGTTAAGTCTGGTCGTTAACCCATTTGCGTGCCCCTCATGTGACGATCAGTTTTGTCGTTTTTCTTCTCAAATAAACCTCAGTCATAAATCGCAACCCCCCTCACGTGAGGGGTTGGGGTGTATTTGGGGAAAAAGGAACAAAACTGCCCCTCACGTGAAGGGCACACTGATGGGTTTAACGACCAGACTTAACGAGATTATGGAATTCGAGTTTAATTGCAAGTGAAATAAAACCATAAGGAAGAAAAAATTGCAAATTTGAAACTACTGGACTAAAAACTGCATATTTGGACAAACCAGATGGACATAAACCGCAGTTTACTAAAATAAGTATTATAATAAAGAAAGAGTAAAAAGACATGTCTACCCCTGACTTAAAGATAAAATTTAACGGGGTTAGTGATTTGGATGTAACTGGCAGGAACTAGGAAACGTGGATGGTCCATATGCAAAAAAATAAACTTTTTTTTTTACTAAATTCGCATTATTTGCCAAACCATAAGGACGAAAATGACACTTTACTCTTTTCCATTTTACAAAGTTGTTGACTCGGTCTATCCCCGATTTCCCATACATGTTCACGAGACAACCCACTATGCTAGCCTTTGCCTTTCCACTCTCTCATCATATCTCCTTTCTCTCTCTCTAGAATACCAGCATTAACAGAAGACCACCTCAATTTGACCAGAAACACCGAACTTCTCCGAGGAATACTACCGCCCGGCCACCAATACCACCGGTGTCACTACCCAAACTATATATCTCTTCAAATTCCACACATCCAACTTTCTAGTTAACTCCTCTCTCTCTCTCATAATAATCTAATCTTAAAAATTAACACCCTATTTCTCTTACCGGAAAAGCGTTCGAAAAAAAATGTCGTTACCAGAAAATTACACGGTAACATAAACATGTCTGGCAATTGACAGGAAAGGGGAGAAAAATAACAAGGTCGCCGGAAAACATGGCAGGTTCGAGTTTGTTGCTAGAATAAAGATACCGTCGTTTGCGATGCCGACACGCTGTCTGACCGTCGTTTCCGACGGGAATATAAGGATTTTAACATGGTCTCCGCCTCACTTTTGTTAAAGCTTACCGTCGGATCCGCCGTTAATATTGACAGATGTCGTTTGGTTGTTGGCCGGAAAAAACGTTGGAAAATAAATATGGGACCACGGGTATTCTCATGGACAAATTGGAAACTTTTGCTACATGTAGACAATTCTTTGACATAAGATAGATAAATGGACAAACTAGTGATTTCCCTTATTGTATTACTCCATCTTTCTCCTTCTATCTCTCTACATTACCACCCGTCACCAATCACAACCAGACACCACACTGCCGCACACCAACCTAGTAACAAGTAACAACTAAAAAACAGTCAATAACCGTCGTCTCCTTAAGATCCACACAACATAAACTACATTCAAACCCCAAAAAAACACCATTTTGAATCGGCACCCAAAATTAACCACCTCCAGTCACTGGGCCTCTCACCATCTTAAATCACCAGCCTCGACTCGACAATCGACAAATGGTTGCAAGAACACAAATCTGAAGAGGCGGCGGGATTTGAATATACCATGTCCAGATCTGTCAACTGATTGGGACTTTGCTCGTAACTGAAACCCAAGAACCGGAATAGACGTGGCAGTGTTGCTTTCAGTGGGGGTTTTCAAGCGCCACCATCGTCGCAATTTCGGTCCAAGAACTAAGGTTCCGACGAGTTGGGTGGTGGAGTTTGCATAGGTGAAGTGGGTGAGTGTGGTGGCCGTGGCGGAGGCTTTAGAGGCGGGTGAGGTGAGATGGCGTCGTTGTTTGCAGAGGTGAAGTGGCTAACGATGGCTGGTTTGGTGTGGCGGAAGTTGTAGAGATTGCGTTATTGTTTTGTTGGTGATAGTGAGGGTGGTGATTCTATGGTGTAGTGTTGTCGGTGTTGCAAAAATCTCAACTAAATGTCGATTAATTCTCGATTTAATCGCTAGCCCTTCTCCACTGATTAGTTTTGGGCTAGTCAGCCAATTAATCGGTCAATAGTCAAATTCTTCCAACATCACGATTAATCGGACTTGGTCGACGTTTTCAGGCGAGGTTCCAACAAAATTTGGTGTTTTTGACGAGATTCTGACCAGATTCAACGGTTTCCAATGAGATTCCAGTCATTTCCGGCCGAAATGTATATGTGTATATATAAAACTGAAAAATTGCATATAAAAATATGTGTGTATATATAAAACTTAAAATTATACAGTAAAGTCTGGTCTGATTAATCCCAGTTAATCGCTAGTTCCCATCACACTACTAGACAAACAATTTTTATATCATTGAGTGCTATAGATCTAGAGGAAGAAAAGAGAGAGAACAGAGAGAGAAAGAGTGAGAGTTTTAATTTTTAAGATGTTTTTATATATACTATTTTAGTTTTAATTTTTAAAATGTTTTTAAAAATTAATGGGTGAAAGGCTAACTTTACCCTATGTGTATTTTTTGTGATTAAACTTAACGAAAAAATTTAATTGGGTTAGTACTAAAGGATATTACGTGATAAAAATTTTGAACATAAAGGACAATTTCTCATATTTTTAAAAGTAAAGGATAACCACTGAAAACGTTTGTAAACGTAAAGAACGAGTTTTGCTATTTTGTCTTTTTTATGGAATACTTCTTTTTTTAAAGCTATCTAATTTAGGTTGCATGCTAACTGTTTTTAAATAAATAATTGGACTTTGAAGTATTATTATATTCTTATCTATGCATGCATATGTATATTATTTTGAAAAATTGCATATAAAATTTCAATCTGATTAATTTCTCTAGTTTTATTCCCATCGCCCGATTAACGTCTAACGATTTCGACAATGTTGGTTTTAGCTATAATTGATCTATATGTCAAGATATATTTGAGGAGCCAACCATTTAACAACATCCAAAAAATATGAGGACCATTAAGAGGTACATGATTTCCTCGGGACGGTAGAACATTAATGGAACAATCGCAGAATTGGCTACGACGATGACGAGCAGTAGCGGATCTTGAATATATAGTATGGATGGGCCTAAAATAACAAGACCCAATTTTTTATCCAACCTCTAAATTTAGGGTTGGCAAACAATAATTCCAAGCCCAACATAGTCTCTACTTACTTTGGTTGACTGTTTGGATCAATAGATTTTACACCCACATGAGTCAGCTCCGAACCTCACAAGTCAGTAAGTCAGACAGCGACCAACACACAATGAAAACTCCGTTTGTTGTGTTTGAACATCGACTAATGGTAGGGTTGGATTTTGGGCTTAATTTTTGCTTTTTGTTTAAAATTTAGTTTGGGCGTGGTCTTATGAAGTTTCAATTCATAGTTTTTCTTTACCTTTACGTTTGTTTGGTAAACAATTTATCGTTCTTTAGCTTTATACAATTTTTTTTAAAGTTCAAGGTTGTCCCGAACTTAAATAGTATGGATGGGCCAAACTCAAATAACTTGATTGGGTCGGACTCAATATATTGTTATTGAGTTTTGATTGGTAAATGATTATTAACCTAATGACATGTTAATTCTGAAGTGACTTGTTCAAGTTCAACAGACTTTTCCGGTGTCAACTGAACTTTCCAGCCACCAGATAATCTCACCATTTTTTTCATTCCAATTCCGGCGACATGATGATTAGTTTTTGCATCAGCTTTCTTAGCAAATCATATTGTAATTCGTTTCGGTGTGTGTACACGTCATTTGGTTTAAATTGGTGTTGTGTTTGCTGCAAGTATTGGAGTGTTCATGCGCTTGAGAATACAATTGTTATTCATACATTGATTTATACGTTCATAAGCCGGTTCATATGTCAAATTGCTGAAGCAGTCTGAACATGGACCGGGTTGAACATATATAATTGTTTGTTGTTAAATGGACAACAATTTCAAAACTTCAGATTTCAAAATTTACAACCATTAGAGAAACATTTTGTGAAATTTACTTGGAGTGATGCAATTAAAAGGTTTGAGAAATAGTCAAATACCGACTTTGTTCGACAAAAATGTTTTGACCTTTGTTCATGAACATGGTTCAACATCTCAAATCGGCATCTAAATTGTAGGTCCCTAGAACGGATCAAACAATGAAGTTCTTGGATCAATCTCACTCACTAGCTAGCGGAATTCACTATGGAGGAATCGAGATCTCGGTTCTTGTTTGGTTTATGTTCTAGCCATGGGAAAGAGAAGAGAGGGAGTAGAGAGAATTGTTAGATGGATAAGATAGATAGATTAGTTTCTTCAAAAGGTTGGGGAATTCCTGGGCATGCTTCACCTTTTATAGGTGAAGCAAGCCCATTCCCTCATTCATTATAATCGGCCCATTGGACTTTAGATACATGGCCTCGGGTCCAAACATGACACAAATGAAACTACTAGACAGATTGATACATTGTGATTAATAATAACATATACAAAAGACTAATTAAACAAAACTGTTCTCTACAATCTCCCTCTAGTCTTTAGTATTTGCTCCAGCTGCTTCAATCTTCAGTCAGTTTCGTAGTCGAAGGGAGACTCATAGGCAAATAATTAATTAATAACAAGAAATCGAACAAACTTGTTGAATTTTCAACTATTTTGTCGGTGTTAACTCTCCTCGCGTCTTTGACCGTGGCCAAGGGGGAGTGATAGAGCTTCAACAGATCCTCCTTTCCTAATCTTGCTAACTCATGCTCGTTGAAGAATCTGAGTGTATGCATGGTGTCGCAATGGATTATAACTTCTCTTGTGCTGTTGTCATATTCGTAGGAGACAAAATCAAAGAGTTGGTTGGCCAGAAATTGTTCTGCGTGGTAGATCAGCTCTCCGTGGTCCTTAGGCATCTTGTACTTCCATTCCTTTCGTTTCTTTCCTGTTGAAGGATCAACTTCAGACGGATGAAGATAACCTACCCTTGTTTAGTTTGTAGTTACTATAGTCTTCCTTCCACTCACGATTCAACATTCTTTTGAAGAAACCCTCAAATTTCTTCTCTACAACACCATCACCCGCAACTCTTCTAAAGTAGTTCATGTCAAGTGAGACAATGAACGCATGTCTTGATAGCTCAGTTATGTCAGATCCCCGTTGGCACGTCTGATAGCCCATCTTTTGCTATCCATGTGCCATTTGCAGTAGAGAATAGGGGAATAATCACGAAATCTAGAGGTGCGAGTTCGAACGCTGGCCGACTTCCCAATTGTGTAAATCTTTGTTTTCTCCTTTTCTGGGATATGATCCAGAAGAGCTACCACAGTTTCATGGCCTTGAACCACCTCTTCAACAACACGAACCGGAGTGTCCGGGTTCATAGAGTAGTTTATTCCTTCTTCACTAATGGCTTCGTGAACAGGAAAGAAAGTACCTGCAAGATTAAAGACAGATGAGATTTCAGCTTCAATTTCGGCATCCATATGCCGCGTCTTTCTTGCTTGATCAGCTCCCGACGGTTCATCAATTGGAGCAGTTTGTTCATCTGTGGCATTGCCACCACCATTTCCCCCTTCATTATTTCCATCTTTATTTCCGACATCACGCGTTTCATCAAAACTGTCCCGAGGATCATCATCCTTATCATCATCATCGTCATCCGACTCATCATCCATCATCAGATTCATCATCATTGGCTTCATCATCATCTGATTCATCATCACTCGAATCATCGCCAGCACCATTTTCGCCTTCGATCACAACCGCTTCAGCAGCTTGAGAGGCTCTAGTAACGGTTTGAATAGCTGTGGTGCAAACAGGAACGTTTGTCCCCACCACAGCTGCATCACCACCTGAACCAGCACCATTACCACTTGTACCAGAGCCAACCCAAAGATTTCCTTCACCCAAGCCGGTTTTAAATTCAACAGATACAGCATCAGCAACAACCTCTTCTAGTGCAGATTTATGCTTTTTCCGCCTTTCCTCCTCCTCCTCAGAGTCTACCTAGGTTCTAAAAAAGGTCTTCAACCTTGTTTTCAAGTCCTCAACATCATCATCAGTCATTTGAAGGACTTCAACAGCTGTTAGGTAGCGATTAACCAAGCTTTCGTTCACTTTTGTTGACTTTTAGTGAATATGTCATGCTGATTAATATGGGCTCTCAACCGGTTTATTTCAGCCCGTGATAAATGTTTATTTATACATAAATCCCCAGTAGAATTTAAAGAGTTTTTATTATATTTGTATATTACTAACGTGAGTCATATTTTGTAGGCCTCGGTGGTTAAAAAGTCGAAAACGAAGAAAAACGAACTAATATAGAGAGCCGGAACGAAGTAGGATGGCTAGAGCATGAAAACCGAGGAGTCTGAGTATGTGTAGAAGGCTCGGTTATGAGCAAACATGTATGAACTTAGTTATATTATGATTGATAGGCCGACATTGAGCAATTAAAGAATGAATGTGTAATTATAAGTTATGTATGAATGTTTGAAAGATGTGATATTATTATGAATCGAATTTTATTATATGACTGAAAGATTGAAAAATAAGAACCTAATGAATAAGTAAAGTAGAACTCACTCAGCGTGTAATTGACTTTTAGTATACGTGCAGGTGTTATAGATGACGTGGCAAGCTTGGAGTGCGCACGAGGCTATCCATATTGAAGATGAAGATATTTATGTAAAAGGTTTTAGTTTCCGTTTGTAAGTGCTTCCGTTATATAAGACTAAGTTTATGAGTGAATCCAAAGTCCGGTAAGGGGTGAGCAATAACCGAAACCGAACCGAAAACCAATGAAACCGAACCGACATAACCGAAAACCGAATTAATCGAAATTAACCGAACTGAACCGAACTCTTCATTTTTTTAATATTTTCAAGCCTTTTCCCGCTATTTCATGTATTATATGTATTAATAGTTTATCACTATCATTTTCATGTATTTATATCTCCATTTCATGTACTAATAACTATTTCATATATTTATACCTTCATTTCATGTAGTTATGCATTCATTTCATGTATTTAATCATTCATTTCATGTATTTTTACGCAAAATTTTAGCCAAAGTTTGAAACTGGTTAATAACCGAAATTAACCGAACCGAAACGATAACCGATCGGTTAGGTTGGGTTAATGCTAATAACCGAACCGAACCGAGCCGTGCACACCCCTAAGGTACCCGACAGTGGCGGATCCAAGAACTTTCACAAGTGTGTGGTGGGGGGGGAATATGTTCGATATAAACACTCGGTTGTAATTGGTAACCGAAGAATAAAAGATATGTTCAACGTTTGATACATCCCCTCTAAAATATTTTTGGCTTACTATTTATATTTACGAATTTGTGTTTGTACCGTTGATACTAATTGAATTTGTGTTGGTTTGCAGCTATAACGTGCCAGGTTTTGTTGTTCTACATATGATAATTTGTTGAATCTTGTCATAGAAAGGTTTAGTTTCGATATCGTAACTTGATACAGACTAACTTCGCGTCGACGTGCAGCGATTTTATGGTTTAACGTTTTTACTTATCTTTTTTTTCGATTTAACGGTCCCGCTGCGAAGCACGGGGTCTTAAATCCTAGTTAAACATAATTCGTCGACTTCTAGTCAACTACGCAATAATTTAGAGATCAACTTGCATAAATATCACCTCAATTGGGCCATAAGTCGACGATAAATCTCACGAGTCGAAATCCAACTTGTACAATAAATCTCACCCGTCAAGCTGAATATTAGGATAAAGAGCTTGAAATATTGCATTCCTGAGATTATAAATATTTTAGTATATTTTCCTAATGTTTTAGTCTCTTGAGAGTCGAAATTTTGATTAAAAATATCTCCTTGCGGTCAAATAAAAACTGTTTCTTGTAGTTGTAGAGTCTTGGAGTTTGTAGTGGTAGTTATGAGTTGTGATATTTATAGTAAATCGCATGGTTCAGACAAAGATCGATCTAAAGTATAAATTATGGTCATGAACCTTATCTCCTTATCTAATGTTGGAACCGCAGAAAATCACACTTTTGAGTTTTGACTCCTATATCTCATATCCGAGGTCAATATTGTCAGCTAGAGCATTGATACTATATATATACATACGTGTGTATTAGATTGCATTACTCATATAATAACCATGCCAGATTTCCAAGCCGGCTACTTCACCCTCTTTCTTATATGCCTGATCTCCTCTATTTTGGTCTCCAACTTATATAAATCTTTTCGTGTTAAATCTCATCTTCCTCCAGCCCCCTTTTGCCTTCCCGTTATTGGGCATCTACACCTCCTTACTCCAATCATTCATCAAGCTTTACACAAGCTTTCTATCAAACACGGTCCATTGTTTCGACTCTTTCTAGGCTCCACACCTTGTATTGTTGTATCTTCACCAGAAATAGCCAGAGAAATCTTAAAAACACATGATTATGCCTTTTCAGATCGGTACCGTAACTCAGTCGTGAATTACTTTGCATATGGTGGCAAAGGCTTTATCTTTGCTCCTTACGGAGATTACTGGAAGTTCTTGAAGAAGATCACCATGTCGGAACTCCTCAACGCTAAAACACTGGATTATCTCCTCCCAGCGAGGCGTGACGAAATTAACCATTTTATAACATGTTTATCACAAAAAGCCAAAGATGGGAAGTGTGTTGAACTTGAGGGAGAGCTTATGAAGTTGACAAGCAATGTCATATCAAGATTGTTTATGAGTAAGAGGTGTTCGGAGAAAGATGGTGAGTCAGAGGACATAACCAAGATGGTTCAAGAGACAGCAGAGATTACAGGTAAATTTAACCTTTCAGATCATATATGGTTCTGTAAGAATCTAGACTTGCAAGGATTTGGAAAACTTTCCAAGGATGTTCATAGAAGATTTGATGCATTACTGGAAAGGATCCTGAGGGAGCGTGAAGAGTTAAGAAAACAGAAGACAGGAGAAGCGAAGGACTTGCTCAAGATTTTACTTGATATATCAGAAGATGATAGCATGGAGGTCAAGTTAACCCGGGAGAACATTAAAGCCTTCATTAAGGATATATTTTCTGCTGGAACCGACACTTCAGCGATCACCGTAGAATGGGCACTAGCGGAACTCATCAACCATCCAAACATAATGAAAAAAGTAGTAGAAGAAATCGACCAAGTCGTTGGAAAAAATAGGCTTATAGAAGAATCAGACATACCAAACCTTCCATACCTCCAAGCAATCGTTAAGGAATCACTAAGGTTGCACCCTACAGCTCCATTGATTGTAAGAATATCAACACAAGATTCCATTGTGGGAGGATATCATATTCCAGAAAACACTGCCACTTTGGTCAGCGTGTGGAGCCTTGGCCGAGACCCCAAGCACTGGGAAAGCCCACTTGAATTCAGGCCAGAAAGATTTGAAGGAACACAGTTGGATGTGAGAGGACAGCATTTTCAATTATTACCATTCGGGACTGGGAGAAGGATGTGTCCTGGGACTTCATTAGGATTGTTGATGGTACATGTAACCCTTGGTGCAATGATTCAGTGCTTTAAGTGGAACACCGGAAAAAATGGTATTCTTGCTAGCGTTGATATGGAAGAGGGTACTGGGATTACGCTTCCTAGAGCTAATCCTTTGGTTTGTGTTCCGGTTGCTCGACTTGATCCCATCCCATTGCCTGTTTAATATGTCATAAACGGAGATTTATTCATGTCAAGATATGTGACCTCTGTTTTGGAGTTTCGGGCACAATAAATTTTATCCAGAAAAGTGAGAAATTTTACTTCTTCCCATTATGTGGAATGATGCTATTAATTTTAGGTAAATGTTTATTTATTTCCTCTGTTACTAGAATGTATATTAATGTATTATTAATCTAAATAGTTTGAGTATTCTGATATATGTCTTTTCCTATTGTAAAACTACCATAATAGCCAAGTAAAAAAGAGAAAAATATAAGGAGAAAGGGATATGCTATTTCGTTGATAGGTGTATGCGTATACAAATGAGTATATAAGAGTAAGAAACCTAACCAATTTGTAACTCTAACAACCAGTTGAATAACATGATTTTTATAATTAAGATAAAACTTCTCCATAAAATTGTTGATAACCACAGAGAATTATATTAAATTCATAGCGTCTTAATATGATGGGAGATTTTTCGTTAAAAATCTTGCTAGGAAAACATTATGGGATAAACAATGGCCATAGAAAAAAAGAGTGTGAGACGCATTATACATAATTAACAACATAATTCAGGATGATCTAATATTAGGTGCTTCATGACCATAATATAAAATGATGATAGTTATGAATGATGATAGTTATGCTGCTTTATTAAAAACCTTATTGAGAAAACCCAATAGGATAAAACTTAGTGAAGGAAAAAAGAGTAACTTGTATGATACTCACCCTATTTTAATATGGTATCCTTTAAGTGATGGGTACCCATCTTAAATGAAAGTTTTATCATCTTCATGTAAGACTTTCAGTGTCTCCTCTATTAAGTTATTACCACAAGATTCATGACTATGTTGTGTTAGGTAACCTACATCTGCAAGACAAACTAAACTTGTCTAGATGGGCTAGCTAGTAAAACATAATCTCATCCCATTCCAATGTCTCCCTCTGAACATGAGCGATATCTTGTTGATAAAATGGTATATCCAGTCATGTGCATCTATCAAGAAACATTAATTCAACAACTACACTTAACTAAGATATTTCTTTACCAAGAATTTGTACTTCTTCGATATAATATGATAAGGGTCATTTTTTCTATATCAAGCACTTCATACTTAGAAGATGAGTTTTGTTCATATTAAAATTTGGGATCTTAATACATGCTTATCAACACACAGACTTACTACATTGTAAAAATACATATTCGTTTCCAAGAAAATGATTAAGTCGATTATAACACATTCGACAATACTTGGTCCATAATGACAGCTTGTTAAATATATATCTAAAGGTTTTCACTTAGATGCTCCAAGCAATATTTACACTCCATCACATACTTCTTTTCATTATTACCAACTTATTAGTGCATTTCTTCAGGATGTTTGGTACATGAACTTCATCTTTTAAAAAATTAATTGCAAAAGTAGATATATCAATTCATTTCCAATCTATATAGGACCACTCAGAAAGATATATAGTTTATTAAGATTCATAATCACAAAGTTTAGTTTCTTCCTACTTTGTTTATTGTACACAAGAATTACATTTTTAAGCTGTTCCATATAATTTTTATAGTAAATTACAAAATTTGTGCTTTATTTCTATATATATCAAATTTTAAAGATTGTCTTTTGCCTTAAAAATTAATAGGATTTGTACTCTGCGACTCTGCGTTTACAAATCTTGCACGTTACGTCCTTTTGCCATAACACCGTTAGTTTTGACCATTAAATGAGGGTGTTTGCCTTGCACATGAACATAAATTGGTCCTTTTACCCATTAATTTAGTAACAATTGATATATATTCTAAATGAATACTATGATAACATCCTTTTCATAGTTATATGAACCAGTTGTAATTATATATACGGTTTTAAGTCAGAATTAGTTGTTTGAGAGAGTTCCCGTCCTTCACCGAGCATCAAGAAGTATTCTGTCACTTTCTTCTTGGTTTTAATTTTGTATTTAGTTGTCTGTTATACAATCTGAATCTTAATCAAAGTGTAAACTTTATTGTTATTCCCTAATTCAATATGGCTGCATAACCTATCTGATCACCAACATTTGATTTCTAGGTTGCAGGGAGCGAAAAATTGGTATTGATGCAATCTACCTACATTTACAATCATTGTGTGAATTATTGCTATAACATAAGTGGCAAGATTGATAGTTCAGACAGGCTAAGTAACAAATCAATATTCAAGTCCAGACAATGATCAAATCGTTTTTGTTGACTTGGTGAATTCTTTTTGTTTGTAACAGTCTGTAAGGTTGTATGCCTACAAATCGCCTTTGGGTCACTTTAACCAGTTCGACTGTTCAAAACAACTGTTATGGAATTTCGTGATACGGGTCAAATGGATTATCATGGAACATATTAAGATTGTTTTCACATTTCCGCGTTACTGTTCCCATCCATTGGACGTGTAGATTACTAGTTACCTAGGTGACTAATGCATTTGCTTTTCAATAGGCCAGGGTCCTCAACCAAATTTCTCAACTACCCCACCATGTGAAATTGTGAAAATGACATATATATATATATACACACACGAAGAAATTAAAAAGGTTTGCATTACGGATTTTATTATACTAATTTAATCCATATTGTATTCATTAATACTCTCTGATTTTATTTTACTAATTTTATTTTGCTTTCGATGTATGACGACGATTGATCATCATTTACAATTTGTTCAATTATAACAAATGTTTGATGTTCGTTCACACCCTATCTCGTTGCATCTCCTGCTTAATTTCCTCCAATTATGGTCTCAAAAAGTTATGTAAAGAATGCAAGATGTCAGCAATTCGTGTTACTCTCTAGCCGATTAATAATTGAAAAGATAGCTCAATTTTGATTTTTAGAAGAAATGACAATCAGTCACAGAACAAAATGTATATATACTGAAAATTCATTAAAAAAATACTCTACTAATAAGACCTGAAAGCCAACGTTAGAAAGATAAGAATATGTTACTGGCAGATGTGCACTAATACTTGTTATGTATTTTATACTTAAACATCATTACTACTTATTTGAGTTTCTCTATTTCTTGTAATCTGGACATTCAACTTTCAATAATATCAAAACCCTAAGAGCCTTTCCTGATCATTTGTCAATTCATTTACGTTTCTTGTTTGATGTTTAAGCTCTTATGCCAACAAAGTTCAAGGTTTGTAAAAAAAGGAAACATAATCATCCTTGCGTAATAAATAAGAAGGAAACATAGTCCTCTCAATTGCGCAAAGCTAAAAGGAGATAAGTTTGAAAGAGAGATTGGGAAATAATTTTGAATTCCAATAAAAGTCACATCCCATTAAACATCCGTCGATTATTCTAGCAAACCACCAAATAATTTAGAGCTCAACTTGCATAATGTTCACCTATTCTAGCAAACCACCCAATACTTTAGAGCTCAACTTGCATTATGTCACCTCAATTGGACCTTAAATCGACAATAAATCTCACGAGTCAAAATCAGTATCCGAGTAAACTTGTACAATAAATCTCACGAGCCAAGCTGAATATTAGTATATTTATTTTACTATTTTAGTACATTTTCCCAATCTTCTAGTCTCTTGAGAGTTAAGAGATTTTGAATAAAACTTTCTCCTGGCGGTCAAATAAAAAATTGTTTCCAGTAGTCTTAAGAGTTTGTAATTGTATTTATGAGTTGAGATATTTATCGTGAATCGCGCAGTTCAGATAAAAAAGGATATTTTATTTTTGTTTCCTTATGATCATATAACCATCGGAGCCAGTCATTTAAATTTATGGTCAATAACCTTATCCAGTTATCTAAAGTCAGAACTGCAGAAATTCACACTTTTGATCAAAATTGTCTGCTGGAGCATCACGACTATATATATGTGTGTGTATTAGATTGTAATAATCATATAATATAACCATGCCTGATTTCCAAGCAGGCTACTTCAGTACCCTCTTTCTTATATGCCTGATCTCGTCTATTTTGGTCTCGAATTTATCCAAATCTTTTCGTTTTAAATCTCATCTTCCTCCAACCCCCTATTGCCTTCCTGTTATTGGGCATCTACACCTCCTTACTCCAATCATTCATCAAGCTTTACACAAGCTTTCTATCAAACAAGGTCCATTGTTTCGACTCTTTCTAGGCTCCACGCCTTTTGTTGTTGTAACTTCACCAGAAATAGCCAAAGAAATCTTAAAAACACATGATTATGCTTTTTTAGATCGGTACCGTAACTCAGTCGTGAATTACTTTGCATATGGTGGCAAAGGCTTTATCTTTGCTCCTTACGGAGATTACTGGAAGTTCTTGAAGAAGATCACCAAGTCGGAACTCCTCAACGCTAAAACACTGGATTATCTCCTCCCAGCGAGGCGTGACGAAATTAACCATTTTATAACATGTTTATCACAAAAAGCCAAAGATGGGAAGTGTGTTGAACTTGAGGGAGAGCTTATGAAGTTGACAAGCAATGTCATATCAAGATTGTTTATGAGTAAGAGGTGTTCGGAGAAAGATGGTGAGTCAGAGGACACAACCAAGATGGTTCAAGAGACAGCAGAGATTACTGTTGGATCAGAGACCGATTGAGGTAGGGTTTTAAGATTGTATCAGTGATTAGAAGGCTTGAGATGTAAAAAGATAAGAATGTTATTGTGATAGAGATAATGAAAGAGATAAAAACTGCATACTTTTATTGAGATACCAAATGGGCTTTTATAGCCAACACTTACAACGTTCAAGAAGGAATACTTCAACAATTAATAATAACGTAAACTACCAACTGAATGCTATAAACTTGGTCCAAGGTATGACCTGGTTTAAGCTTATTTAACACATGCATAATAATTTAAATAATAACTAGATTTGAATTATAAACTAACACCCTTGCTTAATTCAAATCTTGACAATTCCCATCCTTGCTCTCAAATACTCAAATTGTTCCGTGCCCAGCTGTTTAGTCAATCCGTCTGCAACTTGATCTTCCTTGTAACACGACTTGATGCTTACTTCCTTTGCTTCAACCAAACTCCTTATGTAATGATATTTGATATCTATGTGCTTACTCCTACTATGCATGGCTGAATTTTTTGTTAGAAACACGGCTGACATATTATCACAATATATGTCAGTTGCTTCCTTTTGTTTGTGATCCAAATCAGCCAATAACTTCCGTAACCACATTGCTTGACAGGCTGCTTCGTTAGCTGAGACATATTCTGCTTCCGTTGAAGATAAAGCCACAACGCGCTGCTTCTTTGAACTCCAAGTCACCACACTTGAACCAACAGTAAACACATTAGCTGAAATACTCTTTCGATCATCAAATGATCCGGCCCAATCACTGTCGGTATACCCTTCTAACTTCACTTCCTTTCCATTTTCATACCAAAGCCCATACTCATAGGTACCAGCTATATACCTTAAAATTCTCTTTGCTACCCCATAGTGATACTCAGTAGGACTTTGCATGTGCCTTGAAATTAACCCAACAGCAAATGTAATATCTGGTCTAGTGTGGGTCAGGTACAGCAGCCCACCGACCATGCTTCTGAACTTGAACGCATCACAACTAATGTTTCCATCCACTTCATTCTGCAACTTTTCACCAACCTTCATGGGAGTAGAAACCGACTTGCATTTCCACATTCCAAATCTTTTTACCAGATCAGTAGCATACTTTTTCTGTGACACAAAAATACCATTGTGCCCCTGCTGAATTTCTAACCCGAGAAAATAATGCAAGTCCCCAAGATCAGACATATCAAACTCTTTAATCATTTTTCTTTTAAACTCATCAAGTAACTCATTAGATGAACTAGTGTAAATTATGTCATCAACATACAAACAAACAATAATAAGTTCATCTGTTACCTTTCTCACGTACACGGTAGGCTCACTAGTGGTTCGTTGGTACCCGTGCTTCTGTAAATATGAGTCAATCCGCTCATACCAAGCCCTTGGAGCTTGTTTAAGCCCGTACAAAGCCTTATGCAGCTTATAAACCTTCTCTTCTTCTCCTTTTCTTTCAAAGCCTGGAGGTTGCATGACAAAAACTTCTTCTTGCAAGGGTCCATTTAAGAAGGCAGATTTCACATCAAATTGTGAAATCTTCCAACCCTTCTGAGCTGCAAGAGAAAGAATGACCCGGATGGTTTCGAATCTAGCAATCGGAGAGAAGGTCTCTTCATAATCTACCCCATACTCTTGTGCATATCCGTTGGCAACAATTCTGGCTTTATATTTCTGTATTTCCCATCCACACTTACTTTTACTTTGTATACCCATTTCAAACCGATCGCTTTCTTTTCCTTGGGCAAATCCACCAAGGTCCAAGTGTGATGATCTTTCAATGCTTGCAATTCACTTTCCATCGCCTTAACCCATTCCTCATGTCCCACCGCCTCCTTGAATGAGACGGGTTCCATCAAGGAAAGAGCAAATTGACAAGCATCGAAATCTGGTGGATCAATAGGATGGGTATTATCGTATAAATCTTGTATTGACCATACCTTAGGAGTTCGGCTCGCTGATTCTTCATAACCTTTAATAATCTGAGGCACTGGAGTGCTTGATCCTTGTGGATCATCATTAACTTCACGGGTTTGAACCACATTAGCACCTTCATTCACGTTTGCAACTGGTTCTGGGATAAGTACTAAATCGGCAGGTAAACCATACTTTTCATCAGCCTTGTTACTCCATCTTGCTTCTTCATCAAACACAACATCCCTGCTGGTGATCACCTTCCTTTTAACTGGATCATAAAGTCGATAGGCTTTAGAAGATGTTAAGTATCCAATGAACACACACTTACTTGCTTTGGGATCCAACTTCTTTCTTTGTTGCTTTGGTGTTAATCCATACGCCAAACTGCCAAAAACCTTCAAGTGATGAACTGCCGGTTTTTGTTTGTATTAAATCTGGTACGGTGTGGCTCCACTAACGACCTTAGTGGGAGACCGATTTAGAAGATAAACCGCCGTCGCAACAGCTTCACCCCAGAAACAAGGACTTAACTGTTTTTCATGAACCATGCTCAAGGCCATCTCCATTACCGTTCTGTTCTTACGTTCCGAGACCCCGTTTTGCTCGGGTGTATATCGAACCATTTTGCTCGTTCTCGACAGAAGCCTGTAAATTCTCGAGAAGTATATTCGCCACCATTATCACTCCTTAGAGTAATGACCTTCATTCCTGTTTCATTTTCAACTTGAGCCTTCCAAACTTTAAACTTCTCGAAGACTTCATCTTTAGTTTGAAGGAAGTATACCCATGTCATACGACTAAAGTCATTTGTGAACAACACAAAGTAAATACTACCTCCTAGTGACTTGGTTGGCATGGGTCCGCATACATCAGAGTGCACGTATTCTAAGACCTTTGATGACCGCCACGCTTGATCTGGAAACGGCTTCCAAGTTTGCTTTCCCAAACTACACCCTTGACATACTGACCACGCCCCTACTTTTGGTAACCCATGGACCAGTTCTTTATCACTTAAGATTTTCAACCCTTTTTCATGTAAGTGGCCATACCGTAAATGCCACAACATTGATTCGTTGCTTACCGCAGCCAACACCGTTTCTTGGTCTTTCACTTTTAAAGGAAACGTGTTGTTCTTTGACATGGGAATTTTACACACAATCTCCCCTGACTTTTTATGCGTCATCACACAAGCATTATCATCAAATAATAGGGAGTATCTGTTGGTTATTTTAGTGTTATTGGATTAACTTGTCGATCGAGGAAATAACGTTAGAGATTAAACGAGTTAGGTGACGCGGGAGTGCGGGCTTGTTTAACAATAATGTTATTTGGGTTTTGTTATTTGGTTTTATACTTGGGCTTAAGTATAATGATATATGGGCTTCTAATTAAATATTTGGGCTTATGTGGGATAAGAGATATGGAAATCATATTTATATACGATGGTTTTATTATCTGGCATTCCTAACTTGATCGTATATACAGAACAGAGAGACGGTTACTTCTCTGTGGTTCTTCATCATCACATAGAATCATTAAAATTCAATTCCAACTACAGAAAATCTTTGTCTTATCCGATAAATCATTGCGTGTAACCCGCAAATAGGTTTATCTGAAAGTGATTCACGATTCAGAGATTAATCCTGGCAATTGTTCAAGAAACCAAGATTGAAATCAATGTTACAGGTTTGCATCAACGATCGAATTCATCCTCCAGGTACGCAATATACAACAGTATCCAGACCTCATTAACTGACCGACACTTAGGAGGTTATATCCTAACTCGAGTGAGTATTGAACATCATTAGTACCTTATATTTCCCCTTTTGAACTTCAATCTTGATCGGCCCTTTTCCTTCTACCCGAATAGCTTCTCCATTTCCCATTCGAACATTCAGTCTAGTGTTGTCCAGACTTTTGAATTTTGTATGTTGACCCGTCATGTGATTGGAACACCCACTATCCATGAACCAGATTTCACCATCCTTGCCTTTCTTTTCCACTGGTTCCACATCATTGCCTTGAATTGCCATATATAGATGCCCTTCCTCTTCTTCTAGTTCATGTTCATCACCCACTGCAGCTTGGGCTTGTGGTTCACTCCAACAATCGGCTCGGACGTGGCCATATTTCTTGCAATTATGGCATTGTATTGTGGACCTACCACGACCTCTTCCATGTCGATACCCACAACCTCGATAGAAACCCCGTCCTCTCCCACGATACACGCCTGAGTTCTCATCTTCTCTGGCTTGAAGTGCTTGTTCTTCTTCTATTGGTTCAACCTTTCTATTGACACGAGGTTCATGGGCTTGAAGAGAACCCATCAACTGATCGAATGTCAATCTAGAGAGGTCCTTTGATTCTTCTATAGCTGTCACCACATGATCCCATCGAGGTGGTAAGCTTCTTAACACCTTTTCCACAACCAATTGATCCGAAACCTCCTCTCCATAAGCTCTCTTTTGGTTCACGTTCTTCATAACTTTTGACAAAAAATCAGCTACACTCTCCCCTTCCTTCATCTGAAGTGTTTCAAACTCCCTTCGTAGGTTTTGCAATTTCACTGTTCTCACTTTGGACCCTCCTTGATATTCAGTCATCAAGAGAGTCCATGCTTGTTTAGCCGTTGAGGCTGCAGCAATTCTTGAGAACACATCATCGTGTACAGCTTGCTGAATTATTGAAAGGGCTCTAGCATCTTTCTTCCTATTCTCCTTTAATCGTGGCTAATCGTTATCTTTCTCATTATACCCATTATGGACGGTATCCCACAAGTCATGTGAGATTAGAATAGTTTTCATTCTAATGTTCCAAAATTCATACCCCTCACCCTTAAAGATAGGCAACGGGGCTGATGGAACAGTTGCAGCGGCCGAAGTGCTTCCCATATGGAGTGACTGAGATCAAATACCAGCAAGAGTCTTGAATCAGATCAGATGGTGTGGCTCTGATACCACTTTGTTGGATCAGAGACCGATTAGAGGTAGGGTTTTAAGATTGTATCAGTGATTAGAAGGCTTGAGATGTAAAAAGATAAGAATGTTATTATGATA
This sequence comes from Bidens hawaiensis, assembly GCF_021521415.1. NCBI lineage: Eukaryota > Viridiplantae > Streptophyta > Magnoliopsida > Asterales > Asteraceae > Bidens > Bidens hawaiensis. The sequence goes on from NW_027494948.1 coordinate 96,565, forward strand.
GAGATAATGAAAGAGATAAAAACTGCATACTTTTATTGAGATACCAAATGGGCTTTTATAGCCAACACTTACAACGTTCAAGAAGGAATACTTCAACAATTAATAATAACGTAAACTACCAACTGAATGCTATAAACTTGGTCCAAGGTATGACCTGGTTTAAGCTTATTTAACACATGCATAATAATTTAAATAATAACTTGATTTGAATTATAAACTAACAATTACTGGTAAATTTAACCTTTCAGATCATATATGGTTCTGTAAGAATCTAGACTTGCAAGGATTTGGAAAACTTTCCAAGGATGTTCATAGAAGATTTGATGCATTACTGGAAAGGATCCTGAGGGAGCGTGAAGAGTTAAGAAAACAGAAGACAGGAGAAGCGAAGGACTTGCTCAAGATTTTACTTGATATATCAGAAGATGATAGCATGGAGGTCAAGTTAACCCGGGAGAACATTAAAGCCTTCATTAAGGATATATTTGCTTCTGGAACCGACACTTCAGCGATCACCGTAGAATGGGCACTAGTGGAACTCATCAACCATCCAAACATAATGAAAAAAGTAGTAGAAGAAATTGACTAAGTCGTTGGAAAAAATAGGCTTATAGAAGAATCAGACATACCAAACCTTCCATACCTCCAAGCAATCGTTAAGGAATCACTAAGGTTGCACCCTACAGCTCCATTGATTGTAAGAATATCAACACAAGGTTCCATTGTGGGAGGATATCATATTCCAGCAAACACTGCCACTTTGGTCAGCGTGTGGAGCCTTGGCCGAGACCCCAAGCACTGGGAAAGCCCACTTGAATTCAGGCCAGAAAGATTTGAAGGAACACAGTTGGATGTGAGAGGACAGCATTTTCAATTATTACCATTCGGGACTGGGAGAAGGATGTGTCCTGGGACTTCATTAGGATTGTTGATGGTACATGTAACCCTTGGTGCAATGATTCAGTGCTTCAAGTGGAACACTGGGAAAAATGGTAATCTTGCTAGCGTTGATATGGAAGAGGGTGCTGGGATTACGCTTCCTAGAGCTAATCCTTTGGTTTGTGTTCCGGTTGCTCGACTTGATCCCATCCCATTGACTGTTTAATATGTCACGCAGAGTTTTATTCATGTCAAGATATGTGACCTCTGTTTTGGAGTTTCGGCCACAATAAATTTTATCCAGAAAAGTGAGAAATTTTACTTCTTCCCATTATGTGGAATGATGCTATTAATTTTAGGTAAATGTTTAATTATTTCCTCTATACTAGAATAGATATTATTGTATAATCTAAATAGTTTGAGTATTCTGATATATGTCTTTTCCTATTGTAAAACTGTTGAACTTGGAATTAGTGGGTATCTAGAACAACGCAACACACGCGCACCGACTCACGGTTTGCTCGAAGAGCTTTTCTTATTAATCGACTTACGATAAAGAAAACTAGATACATAATAAACTAAAACAAACTAATGAGTTTATATAGACCCATACATAGCAATCCTAATCAAACTCAACCAGGACCTTAAATTCAAATAAACTAAATAAAAACACTTAAAGGTAAACTCAAACACTATTAAAAGATAAACCAAATCTTTTAATTATTATCTTTTTATTTGAATCTTGATCTCCTCCAACCGCCCCTACGAGATCGAATCGTACCACCCTTATACACCAAGCAAATATTGTTTTACTTTTAACAAAAAATACCATAATAGCAATGTAAAAAAGAGAAAAATATGAGAAAGGGATGCTATTTCATTGATAGGTGTATGTATATTTGTTAAAAATGAGTATATATAAGAGTAAGAAACCTAACCAAATTTATCACTCTAACAACCATCACATGATTTTATAGTTAAGATAAACAATTATTGATAACCACAGTGAATTATATTAAATTCATAGTGTTCCCCTTAGTTATCAACTTAATATGATGAGAGATATTTCGTTAAAAATCTGCTAGGAAAACCTTGTGGGATGAACAGTGGCAGGCCCGACTATAAGGAAATTATATATGTATATGGCCCATGGAATTTTAAGGCCCATTTGGCTGGAAAAAAAAATAATACGGATAATATATAGAAATTGGAATATAATTAGACGCACGACGCCACGTCCATCCCGCTTAAACCTAACGTTGGCTTTCTTACCATCGCCAGATTTCTTCCCTTCGCCGGAGAACTTCTGCGGCTTTGCTTTTCGCCATCGCCGAGGTCCGACACTCCAACTCAGTTTCCAACCGAACACCCTTAAACCAAGTTAAACATATTATATGTTATATGTTTTAGTTCTTTTTTAAAAGTGGGGTATTTCGTATATCATTATATATTTTGTTATGTTTATACTTGTTTTTGGTGTTGAATTGCTGATGTAGGGTTGTTTAATTATGAGAAATTACATACTTTCATATTATGATATTATAGGTTTTGTGTTTTAAAACTCAGCACTGATGGTTTTGGTTTCAGGTAATGTGAATTTAGTTATGAGTGTTGAGATTTCTTTTTTTTGGAACACAAATTAACTATTCTTATAGTTTTATTATTATTTTATGTTATATGTTTTACAATTTAGACTTTTAGATTTTTGATTGAAAAAAGATAGATTAGTTAATGTTTTTTGTGTTAATAAGTTAATGAATCAATTTTATATTATTTCTATTTTGTAGATATCATGCCTCCTAGGCCTAAACACTTATCCGGTACTCAAAAACGTAAAAATAGAAAAAATAGAAGAGGAATCACGAGTCATTTAAGTTTTTCATTTTGCTGGAAAAAAAAACTTTCGTTTTTGTTTTACTGAACATTTGTCTAAATTATGTTAGAGTTTTGAGTTTGTATTTTAGGGCCTCTTGTCTTTCATGTCTCAGGCCCACCTCTTTTTTTGTATTCTCAGAGACGGCCCTGAACAGTGGCCATAAAAAAAGTGTGAGACGCATTATATATAATTAACAACATAAGTACTTCATGACCATAATATAAAATGATAATATTGGATCAGTTATGTTGCTTCATTAAAAATCTTACTAAGAAAACCCAATAAAATAAAACTTAGTGAAGGAAAAAAGAGTACAACTTGTATGATACTCACCCTATTTTAACATGTATCCTTTAAGTGATGGGTGCTCATCTTCAATGAAAGTTTTATCATCTACATGCAAGACTTTCAGTGTCTCCTCTCGTAAGCTAATACAACAAGATCCATGACTATGTTGTGTCAGGGAACCTACATCCGCGACAAACTAAATTTATTTTGATGGGTTAGTAAAACATAATCTCATACCTTTCAAACTCTATCACTATGGTGTCGAAATATGTGCTTTATCCCATTCCAATGTCTCCCCTGAACACGAGCTATATCTTCTTGATGAAATAATCGATATATCCAGTCATGTGCATCTATCAAGAAACATTAATTCAACAACTACACTTAACTAGCTAAGATATTTCTTGACCATGAATTTGTACTTCTCCGGTATAATATGATAAGGTCATTTTTTCTATATCAAACACTTCATACGAACACATTAAAATTTTGGATCTTATTACATGTTTATCAACACATAGACTTATTACATTGTAAAAAATATATATTCTTTCCAAGAAATGACAGATTCGACGATACTTGGTCCATATAACATATTGACAACTTGTTAAATATATATCTTAACGGTTTTCACTTAAATGCTCCAAGCATTTACAATCTATCACATACTTCTTTTCATTATTACCAACTTTTAGTGCATTTCTTCAGGATTTTGGGATTTTTTTTATAAATAATTAAATAGGTGGTTTAGAAAATTGTTAAGTGTTTGTAGGTGGGCTTTTGAAAAGTGGAAACAAATAAGTAGTTCGCTTCTTGAAAAGCAGACTTCAACCCATTTTCATAACCAACAAAATGAGGTGGCATTAGAACTCGCACATGTATTTGAAATTTCTAGTCCGCTCACATATCAAATGGACTTGTATAAATCCGTTGTTTGAACAAGCAAACTCTGGAAAAGAACAAAATACAAGTGACCGATTTAAATAGTTTTATGTTATTAACAAGGTTTATATTCAAACAGGCCGTCTACTCATCCATGAAGCATCAAAGTCAATAGCTTTCTCAGGATTAAACAAGGCAAAAATTAATGGTCTTATTTTGGCCCAACTAAGAATATTTCTTCGCAATCTTTTAAAGCTGTTTGCTAGCGTTTTAATATATGTCGTCGTTCCATATATAAAATAGAAGTTAGACCATGTGGCAAAATCATCAAAGTAGAGGTGAAAAAAGAATCCGAAACTGGACCGAAAACAAAACATGGAATTGGGTTTTTTTATACCCGTGTTTTTATCTTACCCGTAGGGTAGGGTAGGGTACGCAATTCATTTTCAAAACATGTAGCTGAATTGGACCCGATTTGTATAAGGTAATACTCGAAAACCGAAACTGGTTTTTCCAATACCCGAAACTGGTTTTTCAAATACCCAAAATTACCCGAAAATACTCATAAAAAGTGCAACCCCTTAAAAAATCCAATTTATACATACCCAAAAAATATCCAAAAAAAGCCCGTAAAAACCCGACAATAAGGTTTTTTCAATCCCGAAAATAGGTATTCTAATACCCGGTTCTATACCCGACCCGAACCCGATGGATAAGGTATGAGTTTTAGAGACAATACCCGAACCCGACCCGAGTATTACCAATACCCAGTTTTCAATAGCCGATCATACCCGAACTCGGTACCATACATGAAATCGGGTATTTAGAAAACCAAATTTTTGCACCTCTACATCAAAGAGCCAGTGTGGTAGTGTGGCCATAAAGTAAACATCATGCCGCCCCTGAGTAATGAAGATGTATGGTTCGAATTGAATCGAATCATTGTATATTTGGCCCGTGACAGTTTCCCATCACCATAACTTTAACACTCCACTCGCACCAAGACTAGCTTTTCACTTATGTGGTAAATAAAATTCAGTGTGTCGATTCCTAGCTAAGTGTGCTATAGTTGAATTACCTGCACAGACAATGCACCTTTCCAAAATTTTAAAAATAAATATGTGTGTGCATTTTACTACAAAATATGATTTCACAAGACGAAGATTTAGTGATATATATTGAACACATAATTGATCCTCCAACTGATGAAGACTCATTGATGATATTCTTAGGTAGTGTTTGGTATGCAGTAATGATTGGAGAAATTGAATAAATCAATGTGAAGAAATGAAAAAAATGGTGTTTGGTTAGTCAATGGAATGGAATCAACGATTCTACAAGGATTCTTATTTCATCAAAACCATTCATTTCCACCCGTTCTTTTATTTCATTCTATTACTCTTTCACACTACTCTCTTCACAACACCAACTAACAACAACCACCACCACCACAGCACAGCCTAAACACCACCACTTGACTGCCACTACTGTTGCCGCCACCATCATCTCCTGACTACCACTATCGCCGCCGCCGCTGTGGTTTCTGCTTGACCACCACCATTGTCGATGCCTGACTATCACCACCAGCAACTTGACTGCCACCACTGTCACCGTCGCCACACGCCACAATCACCTGACCATCATCACTACCACTGCCATCGCCACCACCTGACTACCACTAACATTGCCGGCACCACCATCGCTAATGCAATTTTTTTATTTTTACTAACTTTTTTTTGAGAGACGGTTATTTTTTATCACTTCTATTTCATTTCATTCCATAGGTTAACCAAACAAGACAAAGAAATAATAATAATCAATTTAATTCCTTTATTCATTTGATTTCTTCCTTCATTCTATTTCCTCTTTACCTCCAACCAAACACAGAAGAAATTGAGGTGAGGGATTGTTATGAAAAGCACCTGATCTTGCGATGGCATCTCATAGAGTATATTACAATACCTATATAATTCAGACAACTAGATGTTTAGAATGTTTTTTTTTTGTAAGTTACTTGTTTAGACTTATTTATTTTTACAAGTAATTAACTTGTATTAGTTTTATTTGTTTTAATTAGTTAACTAATTAAATATGGTTTAGAGAAGTATAGGGACAAAGAAAGATGCACAAGAGCATTCACATTCAAACTATCAATTTGGTAAGTGGGGGTTTTACAATTTAGGGAGTGGTTTAAGGTGTTGTGAGTATATGAAAGAGAAAATACAGTGATTTTTCTGTATATTTAAAAAGTTATGTACCCCCTTATAATTTTTTAATATTTGTTGAAAGCTGTTGTGAATGAAAGAGAGTAAGGGTAATGATAAAGGTATAAAAATTATTATTTAATTAATGGAAAAAAAAATGTAGTGTTTATTAGTATAATATTGTATCTAGAGATAGAGAATTGGATGAGAATGCTCTAAGAGCGTTCATATCCAATCCAATATCCCCAAATCCAAAACTATATTAAAAATCAATACATTTTTTTCTCTTCTTTTCAATTAAATAATATTTTTTATTCATTTATCATTACCATTTCTCTTTTCTTTATTCACAGCCGCTTTTAAAATATATTAAAAAATTATAGGACAATAACAATTGCTTTTCAAATATACAGAAACATCACTGATTTCTCTTTTCTTCACTCAAAACACCTTAAACCACTCTTTATATTATAAAGACAAAATGACAAAACGCGTCATTTATGTTTGCACGTTTTTTCAGTGGTTATCCTTTAGCGTTTAAAATATCAAACTTTGTCTTTTATTTATAAAAAACCCTAGCATGTCACGTCCTTTCCGCTAACAATCGTTAACTTTTTCTGTTACATGTGCCCTACACATGAGGGTAGATTCATCTTTTTACTCTTTTAAGGACTATTTATGTAATTAAGTTAAAGTTCTAGGCAAAATGAAAATGTTTAAACATATCACCACTGCAATCAAACAAGCAACACTTTTCTTTCACTTTAGAAACCTACAAATTCATTTTAAACCCTAACACTAAATCCCCAAATCCAACACCTTCATCACCATTAAATCAACAATCAATTAGTCAACAATGCAATAACATCATAATGAGATTCAATTCACCGAACCTAACAAAACCCCTAACCTCCAACAAAGTGTGGTCCGTTGAAGGTATGCTTCGGCGGCCGAACCACGACGGCGACAACACAAAGCAACATCAAAAACTGTAAAGTTCGAATACTCAGAGGTGGTGGTCGGACTTTTTGGTTTAATTATGGTCACTTGTGGTGCGCTCGATGTCATAGGGTTCAGATCTAGACCTCCGGCCATTAGGTTGGGAGTTCGAGTGACGAATTTTATAGACAACAGGTAAGTTATACGCGAGGATCGTTTTTCTGATTTGTATCCTGATTTGGTTTTTCCGGCGAAACTCAAATTTTTCCAATGAAAATTGGCCATGGAGATGAAAATTGAGGTTGGGAAATATGGAAGTGGTTCCAGATGGTGGTGGTGGTGGGAACACGATGGTGATGGTGGTTTTATGTGGTTGTGATGGTTATGGTAGAACCTGGAAAAAAAAGTAAATGGAGAGAGAGAGAGATGGTTTAGTCAGAGATGGAGAGAAAAAAGAGAGAATTTTTTTTTGTTATTCTGAATTTTAATAAAATATATTTTAAATGAACATAATAAAAAGACCAATATACCCTCATGTGCAAAACACATTACAAGATTTAACGAGAAAAGTTAACTGGGTTAGGGTCAAAGGACATAACATGATATAGTTTTTAAGCATAAAGGATGTTTTATGACATTAAGTTTGCTAAAGAACAACCATTGAAAAACGTGCAAACATAAAGGACGAGTTTTACTATTTTTTTAGAGAAATCTGTAATTTGCCTATCTGGGTTATATCGTCGGGAGATGGAATAGCCACTGAAAAAGAATTTGCGCATGTTGCGCACCTGTGTTTCTCGGGCAGGTTTTTTTTGGCTCCCTGCAGTGTTTATTATAATCAGAATGCTCCCTGTAGTGTTAATAATTGGTTAAATGACCATTATACCCTTCATCTTCATCATTAACATTCAAACACATCAAGAACATCAAGAACATAAACCCATAAAATCAAGAACATCAAGAACCCTAACACAAACACAAACCCAAAAAATCAAGAGCATCATCTCCGTCTAAGAACCCTAACCCATAAATCTTATAATATCACATAAGCTCATATCTTCATCTTCATCATTCATCTTCTTCACCCGCAACCCATCACCGCCTTTGTCACCACCATTCCTTCGCCACACCACCACCACCGTAGTCACGTACACGTTGCCGGAAATCAACATACCCACTACTCATATCTTCATCTTCATCACCACCACCCATTTTCTTCACCCGCAACCCGTCATCGTCGCCGTAACTTCTAATTCGATCCTGTCGCCATCGCCGTCACCACCACTGGAAATCGTATTCCGGCCACCCGGTCTTTATCACCAACCACCACTACCAACGTACTCCATCATTAAACATTACAACCGTCATCCTCTCATGCCTCTCTGCGAGAAAATCGAATTCCGGCCACCGGCTTCAAAAAAATCGGATTCCGACCCTTTTCACATCTTCTACCTCCATCATCACACCACTACTCACCAAACACCATACGCTACCATTCTTGCTCATAAAAGTGGCATCACCGTATTTATTTTCAAATCTAATCCACTCCTTAGATCTAGATCTATGCTTTTTTTTTTTCAAATTCTTGTATAAAACCTATGTGGTTAGGGGGAATAGCCACTGGGTTATATCGTCGGGAGATGGAATAGCCACTGAAAAAGAATTTGGGTTATATCGTCGGGAGATGGAATAGCCACTGAAAAAGAATTTGCGCATGTTGCGCACCTGTGTTTCTCGGGCAGTTTTTTTTTGGCTCCCTGCAGTGTTTATTATAATCAGAATGCTCCCTGTAGTGTTAATAATTGGTTAAATGACCATTATACCCTTCATCTTCATCATTAACATTCAAACACATCAAGAACATCAAGAACATAAACCCATAAAATCAAGAACATCAAGAACCCTAACACAAACACAAACCCAAAAAATCAAGAGCATCATCTCCGTCTAAGAACCCTAACCCATAAATCTTATAATATCACATAAGCTCATATCTTCATCTTCATCATTCATCTTCTTCGCCCGCAACCCATCACCGCCTTTGTCACCACTATTCCTTCGCCACACCACCACCACCGTAGTCACGTACACGTTGCCGGAAATCAACATACCCACTACTCATATCTTCATCTTCATCACCACCACCCATTTTCTTCACCCGCAACCCGTCATCGTCGCCGTAACTTCTAATTCGATCCTGTCGCCATCGCCGTCACCACCACTGGAAATCGTATTCCGGCCACCCGGTCTTTATCACCAACCACCACTACCAACGTACTCCATCATTAAACATTACAACCGTCATCCTCTCATGCCTCTCTGCGAGAAAATCGAATTCCGGCCACCGGCTTCAAAAAAATCGGATTCCGACCCTTTTCACATCTTCTACCTCCATCATCACACCACTACTCACCAAACACCATACGCTACCATTCTTGCTCATAAAAGTGGCATCACCGTATTTATTTTCAAATCTAATCCACTCCTTAGATCTAGATCTATGCTTTTTTTTTTCAAATTCTTGTATAAAACCTATGTGGTTAGGGGGAATAAATCAGGATGAGGATGATGTTTGGTTTGAATGGAATGTGGTTCGTGCTTGGGTTTTGTGGTAGGAAGTTTTCCGGTGGACGACGACGAAGGTGGCGGCGGGGGAGGGATGACAGAGTTGAGAAGATGATAATGATGGTTGAGATGATGATGATGAGCTACTCTAGTATTATTATTACTATTATTGTTATTATTATTATTATTATTATTATTAGATATTATTATTATTATTTATCTAATTACTAAAGTATCCTTATCCAGGGGCTCAATACACTTAACCAGGGGCTCATATTACAATTATAAAAAATATATTGGTGCAACCTTCGCAAATTCTTTTTCAGTGGCTATTCCATCTCCTGACGATATGACCCAGGTAGGCAAATTGCAGATTTCTCTTTTTTTATTATAAAAACTCTACTCACATATTCTAATGAATTAAATATAAATGCTCTAACTTCACCTTATAAATGTTTAGGAAAGAGAGTCCAGGGAAGGTTTGAGAAAACTGAAAGACGATTAATTAGATTGTACTAAAAAGTCTATTTTATGGTCTTGACTTTTTTTCATTTGAATAGCTAACAAAGATAGAGTTTTTTTAGGTACGTACATATTGGAGCGAGATTTGATGATATCCGGTTCAATTATCCAAAAACACATACCTATTTATCTAAATTATATATACGAATTATAAACCCAAAAAATTTTAATTATTAATTTTAGTATGATAACACTTCATTTTTGTAAATTCATTATACGAAAAATTTATTTTATATTTAAGATTTAAAAAAAATAATTTATATTTTATATGTTATGAAGTTTATACATCAAGTTATATAAAAATGATAGTAATATTATTTATATATGGTAATGTTTATATGTGCGTAATGAGTCATATTTAAATTTGTAATAGTTCATATAAAAATAAAAAATTTGTGTGATTATTATAATGGTAAACAATATACTTGGATACTGACATGAATTTATTTTAACGACTAACGGGTATATCTAATACCTGACACATACCTAACGGATAGTTAGTCGGGTATGAAACTGAAACTTACAATTAGGTATAAGTATGAGATTAATAATACCCGACCCATTATCATCCCTAAATCTAATCATGTAGAAAATGCACCATTGCGTGAGTCATAATATTTTTTATTAATTTAATTTGCAGTTATGTTGTATTAGCATTTACTAAAGTTTAATTTCTTTAAATAAAAACGTGGGCACATACGATATTTTTCTTTTCATCCCATTAACAGGTGTAATGAAAAGGTCGGCAATTGTGTGGGTACCGCTTATTATTGAATTAATACTTTTTGAATTTATACAGTGGACCTTGTGCATGTCTTTGAAGTTTCAACTCAAAAGGGTTATTGGGTTTAAATACTCCTACGTTTATTAATTTGACGGAAACATTTCAAATGAAAAGTTTCCGCCACTTATAGCATTGACTTTATCGTTTACGGGTATGGCATTTTAAATGAAATTTTAATAAGAGGGGAAGGGGCAATCATGGTTAGTATCCATGCAACGACCAATCATACACGGATATTTCATTTACACCCTTAAGTACCTACAAACCATAAAATAACTGGAAACACATATCCACAAATACCTTAAAACTTTTTTTGTTTAAATTTAAAAATAAAAAAAACAATTACCTGTAATTAAAATTAAAATTTCATTGAAATATTAATGGGTGTTTAATTTTTCAAAAACCTCCAATGGGTTTGCCATGTGGTAAACCTTTGCCACAAATTGTAATTTGGCAAACTACCCACAAGTTAGGGATGAGTTTACTATGTGGTAAACAACCCATAAACCTTACCCACACTAGTGCCCTTTCCCCTTTAATAAATGTGGTGTAAGATTAAATATATAATATACTTATATTTATATATGGTCATTATAATCATTTATCTTATAATAGATTAAAATATTAATTATACCTTATTATATATTAGTTTGGTAATTGTTGATGGGACATATTACCCTTACTAGTTAATAAAGAGTTTCCCCTTAGGTGTATATAAAAAGAGATAAATATTAACATTATAACCTAATCACACACATAACAATTTAGTGTGCCTCCTCTCTCCCAAAAACCAGGTTCGTCTCAAGAACCCTAACATCATCCTTAGCTATACATCCTAAAGGGAAACTCGACCAAGCTGACAACCATTTCGTCTACATCCTTCTATATTGCGGTTACTACTCTCACTGCTGTAACAGGTTCATAGGTTTAATAAATATCATATTTTCTATTGCTTACATGAAGAACTGATCAATATGTGTTTTTCACACCATCACTATCTTTCTTCTCCATCAAATTACCACCACCACCACAAACCTTCACCCCTCCCCCGTGTTTTTACGGTCACCTTCACACCTTGATCATGGGACCGCCGAACCTTTCTTCCACCTAAACTCCTATCCCTATGTGTAACCACCCTCGTTGGTGCTTTTCTCTCTATTCATGGAGACCGGTGCTTTACCCCAAGCAAATACTTTTTGTCTCGATTGCATTAAATCAATCAAACCACATATAAAAGACTGAATAAAATTCAAATCGAGTATTAACTTTGATCTCTAATTTACCTTGAAAGATCATAACTGGTGGTGAGAGACGAGCCTCTGGAGTCTAGACAATGAAATAATTTATATGATAACTTTTTGACTTCGAAAAAAGGGATTTGATGATCGGATTAAAAAATGCCAAATCATATAAAAATGCTACATAATAAACAAAACTAACGAAGCTAGCGACCTATTAATTTGAGAGCGACAAAATAAAATAAGGTGACAACTAGGAGCAACGGAAAACATTTCTTTAGTTAGGAATGCTCTCGGCTACCAAGTAAACATTGAGAGTATTTAAATCCGATAATCATTAATTGTTTCTTCTAGCTATAAGCAACTAAACAAGTACCAAAGGAAATATATTCCAATGACAAAAAGATGTTAAAATAGTGTCTTTTTAGCTGTTAAGGGTTCAAGTTTTATCGTGTATAAATGTGAGATTTATAAATAGGTTTAAAGGTGCATGAGTTTTCTATTTAAAAAAAAGTACATGGTAGCTCTTGGATGACTGATTTTATAAAGTTTACATCGAGATGTTTATAAAAAAAAGTCATCGACTATGATGACCATTTATCATAGCTGGTTGTAAAGTGGCACAAAAAGACAAGAAAACATTTAATTATAAAATTGAAAATTATTGTTTGTCTATAACCGGTTGCAACCTAGGTTGTTCCAGCAACCTAAGTTTGCAACCAAACTTTTATATATAACTTGGTTTTTTTATGAAAATTATAACTTTTAACTTTAAAAATGAATTATCACAGTTTTATTTATAAAAATATTGAACATTTTGATATAAATTTTATAAAAAATGAAGCATTTTTATTTAATAAAAAAGTTGGGTTGAGTTATGAATTTGAGTATAAATTTGAATTGAGTTAGGTTGAGTTGTGTACATGAAGGAGAGAGAAATTAGTTTTGTATTAAATTGTTGGGTTGATTAGGTCGTGATAGTGATTAATATGTTGTGCGTTAATATATTATTTTGAAGTTAAATATTACAAATTATTTAAGTATTTAAATTATTAGAAGAATGTAGTAGTTAAGTTTGGATTGCAACCATTTTATGACATAAAGCATGAGTACCGCTCAAGTTTGGGTTGCAACCTAGGTTACTCCACCAGCCGAGTTGCATGCTTAGGTTAGAGTTAATTTCTTTTTTGATTTTTTTAATTACATCAACTCTTAGTTTTACTGGTGACCAGTACCCAACCTTAGATCACCAATAAAGGTGTTCTTTTAACTTTTCATCTAAGAAAAAGATTTAGATGCAAATTTAACATTTTAGGTCAAGTCTTTTTCTAGCCCAAAAATTTTCGAACCGGAACCGAAAATACTAAAACAGATTGTTTCTAAAAACTCAAAAAACCAAATTGATAAGATAAGCCCAAGCCGGGTGTGATCTTAAGAAAACAACTCACGAGAAGAGTTCAACCTCGGCCTTAACTGAGTTTGTCATATTAGTCAAAACTGTAACACTAGACTATTAATTAATACACCTCATAGGCCGAGTTCAATTATAGGGGTTAGAGCACAAGTATCAGGGTTGTCTCCGAGAATTTAAATACCTTGATGGAACCAAAATAAAAAGGCTCGTAGGCCATAACGAAAATTTTGTATTCGCTAATGTACATGGATAAAACTCGACCGATTTATTATAAGCAGAATGAGCATGTAATTATCTTATAAATCATTGCAAATAACCTTATTTATAACACCAAAAAACATATATATATGTAATATTTTTAAAAAAGTATGTGCCCTAAAACTTATGTGCCCCGGCCGATGATGCGGCTCGCACACCTTCCGAGCCTCCCCTGACAAGTATAATGAATGGATTATAGACATGTGTATATATTTGCACCTAAGTTCACTAATCGTAACTCATTACAAACGAAACTAATTAGAAAGCTTTAGACAATTTAGCAAAACTTTCTTATCTTTAATATAACCATGCTTGATTTCCAAGTAGGCTACTTCACCCTCATTCTTATATGCCTGATCTCCTCTATTTTGGTCTCCAACTTATACAAATCTTTTCGTGTTAAATCTCGTCTTCCTCCAACCCCCTTTTGCCTTCCCATTATTGGGCATCTATACCTCCTTACTCCAAGCATTCATCAAGCTTTAGACAAGCTTTCTAAGCGACATGGGCCAGTATTTCGACTCTATGTAGGCTCAACACCTTGTGTTGTTGCTTCTACACCAGATTCAGCAAAAGCAATCTTAAAAACGAATGAAAATGTCTTTTTAGATCGACCCCAAAACTCAGTTCAGAATTACTTATCCTATGGATACAAAGGCTTGGCCTTTACTCGTTATGGATCTTACTGGAAGTTCTTGAAGAAGATCATGATGTCAGAACTCCTCAACGGTAAAACACTGGATTTGCTTTCTCCAGTTAGACAAGACGAAATTAACCAGTTTATAAAGTATATTTCACAAAAGGCCAAAGATGGTAGCTTTGTAGAACTTGAAAGTGAGCTTATGAAGTTGTCAAGCAACTCGATATTAAGAATGTGCATGAGCAAAAGGCCTTCAGAAGACGATGGTTCAACGGACATTACCAAGATAGTTAGTGAGGCAGCCGAGCTTTTGGGTAAATTTAACATTTCAGATCATATATGGTTTTGTAAGAATCTAGACTTGCAGGGATTTGGGAAACGATCAGAGGATATTCGTAGAAGATTTGACACACTGATGGAAACAATCATTACGGACCATGAAGTGGCAAGAAAGCAGAAGAAACGAGAAGCCAAGGACTTGCTCAAAATTTTACTCCATATATCAGAAGATGAGAACATGGATACAAAGTTATCCCAGGAGAACATTAAAGCTTTCGTTCTTGTAAATAATATCTAAGTATCTAACATATATTTAAAATTAATTTACTTTTAACATATGCATTCGATCACAAACATGTCTGGATACCATTCCAGGATATATTAATTGCCGGAACAGATACATCTGCTATAACCATAGAATGGGCACTAGCGGAACTCATAAACCATCCAAACATAATGAAAAAGGCAGTGGAGGAAATCGACCAAGTCATCGGAAAAAATAGGCTTATCCAAGAATCGGACATACCAAACCTTCCATTCCTCCAAGCAATTGTTAAGGAGTCACTACGCTTGCACCCTACAATCCCACTGATTCCTAGATCATCAACACAAGATTGCACCGTGGGTGGATACCATATTCCAGCAAACACTACAACCTTGGTCAACGTTTGGAGCCTGGGTTAAGACCCCACTCACTGGGATACCCCACTTGAGTTCTGGCCCGAAAGATTTGATGGAAAGCAATCGGATGTGAGAGGACAACACTTTCACTTATTGTCATTTGGGAGTGGAAGAAGGATGTGCCCTGGGACTTCATTAGGATTGCTAATGGTACACACAATCCTTGGTGCAATGATCCAATGTTTTGAGTGGAAGGCAGGGAAAAATGGGAATCTAGCTACTGTTGATATGGAAGAGGGTATTGGAGCCACACTTCCTAGAGCTAATCATTTGATCTGTGTTCCCGTTGCACGACTTGATCCCATCCCGTTGTCCATGTAATACGTCATTGATAAGTTTTTATTCGTGTCGAGATATACAACCTTCCGTTTTGGAGTCTCGTTGTAATACTCATAAATTTAAACAATAAAAATGATGGGACAAACTATAATAAAATAAAGCATTTCGTTTGTGACAATTAAATAAATTTCACTGTGGCATTTGATGTAGTTTCTTTGATTAGAGCTTTAGGAGGCTTTATTTGACATGCTATAAGTTTGGAATGATTTGGTGATGTTGTTATAGGGTTTGCTTCATCTACCTCAAAGATATCGCATTTTTTGGGTATATGAACACATAACCTAATTATACGTACCAAACACTACTCTAATGTAATGTAATGAAATATTTGTCAATCACGGAAACTAATCGAGAAAATGCCCAAAATGTCCATATAAATATGGACTTCCATATTATGTCCATCCCAAACACCCTTACTTTTTTAGCCAATCAGAGACCACCATTTGCCATTTCTTGGATGACTTTAAATCTTTCCAGTCATTTTAAAGTCATTTTAAAGAAGTCTGGTTCAGGTCAAAACGGATTCCTTTGTAGCTCTATTTTTTTAAAAATGTTTTTCATGAGTTAATATGCTGCCTTAGAAAGCAGTTTGAGGTACTTTTTTTTATCATTTATTAATTACAATGTGCACGGGTTGGTTCTGGTTTGTGTCTCAACCGAAACCAAAATCTTCATTTAAGATGTTTTGAAATCCGATTGATTTCGCTTAGTTCGATAATTATTTTGGTTCAGCTTTTGAGACCTTAAATAAACACCTTTGGAAGCTTTGGAATTAGTCTACACCACAATTTCTTTTATAAATCAAATAGCTTGAGTGGAACTTTGAATTCTAATTTCTATCGTATATTCCAACATATTTTATAAAGTAAAAAAGCTATTATTTTCAAACATTCTTTGTGGCTTACATTCTATTATCATTTTTGATGAGTAAATTATTTAATTTAGTAACTACATGCCCAAATCTATTAAGTATATACTAAAACTAATATTGTTGACCACGTTTACTAGCCTGCGCAGATTCAAATCAACAAACATTAATTTGATAAAAGGTAAGATTAAAACATTTTAGTACTAGATATTATGTTTTGTTGTACAATCAAACATATTCTATCATAGAATCGTGAGACGCCCTGGTGAGAAGTCAGCAATAAATACTTTCCTATTTGGTTCTGATAAGTATATCGCGGTGGTAAAACGGATTGGGTAGTCGAGTTGGATATTGGGTCAAAACGTGTCAATTTGTGTGCATCGTAATGGGCATGATCAGGTTGCCCCAAATAATTTTCCTCAATAAGTTTTAAATAGACAATGGGTCAAAAGGGGCAACTCTTATTTCATTTATAGCATAAGCATTCTCTTTAAATAGATAATGGGTCAAAATAGTTATGCGAGACCAAATTAAAAGGTGCACGCCGTGGGAGTTTACTTTGTTAACCCAGTTTCATATTTAGTTGTATGTTATACAATCTGAATCTTAATCAAAGTGTAAACTTTATTGCCATTCCCTAATTCAATATGGCTGCATAATCTATCTGATCACCCACATTTGATTTCTTGGTTGCATGGAGCAAAAAATTGGTATTGATGCAGTCTACCTACATTTACAAATTACAATCATTGTGTGAATTATTGATATAACATAAGCGGCAAGATCTATAGTTTAGACTGGCTGAGTAACAAACCAATATTTAAGTCCAGACAATGGTCGAGTCGATTTTGTTGACTTGGTGAATCTTTTTATTGTGGTAGCTACAACTTCAAAAATGATAAATCTTTTATTTTGTAACAGTTTGTAATGTTGTATGCCTACAAATCGGCTTTGGGTCACTTTAACCAGTTTGACTGTTCAAAACAGCTGTTATGGGTCATTCGATTTCGCAGAAACAGGTCAAATGGATTATCTTGGAAAATATTAAAACTGTTAATGCCACATTCTGAAGTGAACGGTTATTTCACAACTAAAATCAGTAAAATCAAATTGTTATTGAATTAACTAAATCTTTGTTGTCTTAACCGAAAGATTACAAGATAGAAAAACAAAAACTGATAAAGAACTAGAAGGAGGATGGGAGGACAGATTCATAGAATATGGGATGAGAAGAGAAGCCAAACATTCTAATAATATTCATTCATACCTTCATTGTAATTCAACCTATCTTTTATATCCAACGGTAATTCCCGATCAAACCTTGATCTCTATTTAGTTGGGTCACTGAGATGGGCTGGATGGTTGGGCCTTGTGTGGGTCCAAGTTTGTTTCATAACACATTCCCGCGTTGCCGTTCCCGTCCACATGAAGTGTAAAGAACTAGTTAGCTAGGTGTTGCCGTCCCCGTCCACATGAAGTGTAAAGAACTAGTTAGCTAGGTGACTAATGCATTTGCTTTTCAATAGGCCAGGTTCCTCAACCAAATTTCTCAACTACTCCACCCATGTGAAAATGACAAATATATACGAAGAAATTAAAAAGGTTTGCATTAAGGATTTTAGTTTACTAATTTAATCCATATTGTATTCATTACTACTCTCTGATTTTATTTTACTAATTTAATTTTGCTTTCGATGTATGACGAGTTGACGACGATCGATCATCATTTACAATCCTTCAATTGTAACAAATGTTTGATGTTCATTCACACCCTATCTCGTTGCATCTCCTGCTTAATTTCCTCCAATTATGGTCTCAAAAAGTTATATAACGCAAGATGTCAGCAATTCGTGTTACTTTCTAACTGACTAATAATTAAAAAGAGAGCTCATTTTAGATATTTAGAAGGAATGACAAGCAGTCACAGAACAAAATGTATATATACTGAAAATTCATTAAAAAAATACTCTACTAATAAAACCTGAAAGCCAACGTTAGAAAGATAAGAATATGTTACTGGCAGATGTGCAACTAATTCTGTAATACATGTTATGCATTTAATTGGTAACCGAAGAATAAAAGATAAAGAGTATAACTCAATTAACTTTGTGGTCGCCATAAGCTGATTGATCATATATAACTGGAAGAAATTGCGTTTTCATCTTAAGCAGATATGGTTTTGTTTCAGAAACTAAAGCAAAATAGTTATGGGATTATGACATCATAATACTTGTTCACTGAACGGGCATAAAACTAGTTAAATAGTTATAATGTTTTATTAATTTAATTAAGTTGAAGTTATGTGGTATATATATATCTAATCTAACTATATATATAATTGCCTACCACAAAATCCTACGTGTCACTCTCACGTCGCTCCCCACCCCTTCTAGAGCCACCAAATCTCTTGATTTCCAAATGATGACTTCTCATTGATTTAACCCCGTTTTGACCCGTCTAAGGTTTAAATTTCGCGGGTCATGATTTGTATCAAACCCGGGTACTCTTAAATGGGTCAAAACATCTCCTTAACCCTTTTCTCTTTATGGTATTGAACCTTCATTCTCAGCCACCATCTTCTCCACTCCTATGGAATCCTACATCGTCTTCTTTCTTAATCGAAGCCTCCACCACCAATCACCTCAGATTCACAAAGCCCTAGACCTCAATTCCCCAATTTTTGATCCGGGATCGAAGAAATTCAAGTCATCAACGAATGAAGATGATGTTATCGTAGTTGGATTCGTTCTGTTTTTCCCTAAGTAAGAATAACATTTGATTTCAAAAATCAGAGTTTCATTTGAGCGTACGTTTAGTATTTCAGTGATACATTTGGATTTCAAAATTTAGGGTTTGGATTGGGCATAAGATCCAATAGGTTCTATTAGAGGGAAAACGCACACTGAATTGATTTCTATATGAAGGCTTCTCATTGATTTAACCCGATTTTGACCCGTTCGCGGTACATGGGTCATGGGTCATATCACCTCCAGATCTATATGCGTTCACATATTGTAAACCCTAATCACATTTGCCTTACAATTCATCATCAAATATCATAGTTTATTGCATCGTGGAACCCTAAAATTTGGTGTTGGTGATCTTAGTTTGTTTCAGTGCACGCAATCTGGTATCGGCGGTTCGTTGTTCAATTTTGATGAAGCGTATTTCGATTGAAGACGGGTTCAAGTTGAACCGTCTCAGATCTCTGGTGATTTTGGTAAGTCTCTGTTAATCTTTTCAAATAATCAACTTAACTAAATTGGATTATGATGTAAAGTTAATTTGATTATGATACTCTTGAACAACAATATTGCTTATAAGATATCTGTGAGTATTGACATTCTTTAGTAAATTCTGCACGTGGATCTCGATAGGTTTTATTTTTTAATAATATCCATTTGTGTATGTTCAAAGGAGTCACACTTTAGATATTAAATAAAGTCACATATAGTATGTGAGTTGGGGCCATTCTTTAAAACTAAAAGTTAGTCAAATCTATTTTTAATTGTAATATAGCTTTAAGAATTCATCGTAGAACAGAAAAGAGAGGGTTAGCTGCCATTTGAATTTTTTTCATTTGTGTGTGTTTACACATAGTACTCGAGTGGCATGCTTCAGATACTTGCTTCATTGCTTCATGTACAGATAAGCAACATAAGTTTTTTTTCCTAATATGTAGGTTTTAATTTCTCATAGAAATTATAGCTATAGGGTTTATATGTTTATTCATATTTCAGCTACATTAATAGATGCAGATCTTCGCGAGATCCTTATTTGTGATTTTAAGGGCGCGCATCATATTGCAACCTATAAAAGATCTAAATGTGCAAAATTTGGGATACAAATTAGCCATTAGTTGAAGTGGCTATCGATTCCTATATTCAGAGATAGTTACGAAGGATATGCTTTAATTCCGTGTGTAGGTTTATGTTGTAATTTTGTTCCATAACACCCGTCATTCTAGAAGTTTTTACAATTGGCATTCAAGAAAAAAAAACATGTTATCTATAATCTTCATTAGAGATAATATCATCATCCTCTTGGATGAAATTTCCGCTAAACTGTAGATTTTTGTATTATATTAACTGTGCTTATACATGCTTTTAACTAATGTTGCATTTTTAAAATTTTAGGCCGACTCTGAAGTGCAAAGACAATTAACTGCTCAGGCATGTATCACAAAGGGTATCCACGTTTTTATCATACCTTATATAAATATTTGTCATTCATTTCCATATTTTTCTGTTGTAACATTTTTAAAATCATAATAGAAATCAGATTAGTTGGGTTGGCCCAAAACAGCTTTATTCAAAATTTAGTTCTTTTTTAACAGAGTTTATTTTGACAAATATGATTTGCGTAACTTTAAACATTTGATTTGTTTCGTTATAAGCTACCTTTTAAATCATGGTTACCTGTTTGAGCCATTAAACATGGCCCGAATCAAGATGTTCATAGTTGTCACGTCTAATGTTTAGCTTTATCTTCCCTAGTTTTGTATATAATTACATGTTTAAATCTCCATTACCAATTTGACTTCTATAACAAGTCAATGGCCACTTCACTATTGACTTCATTACAACTCTCACTGAGATATGCTACGTAACCCAAACAACTTCCATTTCAGTGTACCCTTAATTTGAATATAACAATTATTTTTATTTGTAAGTATCAATTCGGTACTACCGATAAATACCGTGCTTTTGGTAGGGTTCGGGTCAAGTGTTATCTTAAATATATATTTTCATTATTACAGAAATTTTCAAACAATCTATCACCCTTTTACAGACCCTAACCCTGAAGACATGAATGATCTTGCTTTTGAAAAAGCACGTTCATCCATTAAACTTGAGCAGAAGAGGTGGTTAAAAGGGCCGATTCAACCAAAATTGCGATCGAAAACACAAATGAGGAGGTACGAAATGGAAAATAAAGCAAATATATAATATTTTTTTTTGTTTAATAGTTGCACATATTTTTTATGGTTATTATGAACAATTTATAATGTTATTATTGTTTCACAAATTAAAGGATGGTAAAGTTTGTGAGGGACGATAGTTGCTGGTGTACGGGTCAAGTTGTTCCGAAACCATGGAGTTATATTTTTCTAATTTTTTTATTTTCATCAAATAGTTAGTCAGTTGTATTATTTCAAATAAATTATTATTTTTAACAAAATGATTTAGATGGTTTATGACGTAATAGACTACTGTAAGTGACTTTTGACCCATTCGTTAGGAGTTTCCCCCTATACACATTAGAGCTCTTAGAGATAAAACATAAATCCATATATAAGTAAATGGGTTGTGACCTTTAGCCGAAAGACAAGGGTAAATGCACCGATCAGCCGGTGTCTCAATCTTGCGGTGCACGTATATAATGTATGTGTGTGTGAACCCTCGGGTGGACAAAAGTTAAATTGCACTAATATTGACGTTATTTACTAACTCTCGTGAAAATAACGTTAAAAGTGCCGGAAGGTTAATCAAGCATCATGTGGTGGCGTTGATAGTCGAAAGACAAGGGTACATGCACCGATCAGCCGATGTCCCGATGATTGACTGCTATGTGCCTTATGTCCAGGCTTGATGCTACTATCAAACCGGGAGTCTCACCGGACGCAACCTCTCTATCCCTATGGGGTAGAGGTAAGGCTATCTACATCTTACCCTCCTCAGACCCTACCATAGCTTTGCTATTGGTGGGATATACTGAGTATGATGATGATGATGATGATGGTTGTGGCCGTCAGTTCTACATACCATGAATAATTGGTTTTAAAGGTGTAAACGAGCCAAGCCATGCATGAGCTACTTGAAATTAGATCACTAAAAGCTCGAATCGAGCAAAACTTAAACGAGCATGAGTCTAAAAGTAAGCTCTTTTAATAATGAGCATATACCCTAGCTTCATTTATTGAGCTTGTGCTGGCTCACGAACCTAAACGAGCCGTCTTTTATTTGTATGATTTTTATTACATATATTAAATATATATCTACAATAGTTCTTATGAGACACTGTTTGAACTCGAATTCGATTAGCGAACAGCCTGTACCCTATCTTCACTTGTTGAGCTTGAGCTGGCTCACGAACCTAAACTACGAGTCTTTTATTTATATAATTTTTATTTAATGTGTTAAATATATATCTATAATAGTTCTTAAGAGACACTGTTTCAACTAAAATTAAAAAACATAACATACTCTATACATTCATATAAACTTTAAATTTAATACCTAAATACATCACACATGAAAAATAAATATTCTAAATGATTTTAAAAAAATAAATAAAAGTGACCCGCGTAATACGCGGGCTAAAAACTAGTAATATATAAAAACGAAAACATAAAAATTCTACGTGTCGCGATGTGGTCGCTCCCCCTTTTTTTGGAGTCACCAGATTTGCTTGATTTTTAAATGGAGGATTCTCATGCATTTGACCCGAATTCATGGATATGGGTCTTACCAAACCCAGATATTCCTTAAACGGGTAATAACATCTCATTAAATAAAAAATTATTTTAACCAAATTATTGATGTAAAAATCCTATAAAATAGGATATACTAAAAATTAATATCTTATTTATTTTAAAAAAGATATATATATATATATTATTTAAATTAAAAAACCAATTTTATAGTAAAAAAAATAAATGGGTCTTGGGTCTCATCAAACTATAAGTATATTATTAACTTTCATAAATATTATTTATAATTAAAAAACCAATTTTATAAATGGAGGATTCTCATGCATTTGACCCGAATTCATGGATATGGGTCTTACCAAACCCAGATATTCCTTAAACGGGTAATAACATCTCATTAAATAAAAAATTATTTTAACCAAATTATTGATATAAAAATCCTATAAAATAGGATATACTAAAAATTAATATCTTATTTATTTTAAAAAAGATATATATATATATATATATATTATTTAAATTAAAAAACCAATTTTATAGTAAAAAAAATAAATGGGTCTTGGGTCTCATCAAACTATAAGTATATTATTAACTTTCATAAATATTATTTATAATTAAAAAACCAATTTTATAATAAAAAAATAAACGGGTCTTGGGTTTCATCAAAACCATATAGCTTTTAAACCGGGTTATAACATCTCATTTATTTGTGAAACAATTTATTATCAAACCATAAGTATATTATTAACTTTCATACAATAAAAAAATCTAAATTTAAAAAGTAAATAAATAAAAAATATAAAACAATACAAGGATAAAAACTAGTATAATATACGTAGTTATAAACGTGGGCACATACGATATTATTCTTTCGGCTCATTAATTAACAATTGCAATGAATATACAGGTCAACAATTGTGTGCAAGCCTCTTGTTATTGAATTTAGTACTTTCTTGAATTTATACAATTGTGTACAGTTCAACAGTGCGGGTTTGAATTTGATCACTTGTATGAGGAATAGATTATAAAAATTTAGTTTATATATTTGCACCTAAGTTACACTAATCATATAACTCATAACACACAAAACTAATTAGAAAGGTTTAGACAATTTAAGCAAAACTTTCTTATCTTTAATATAACCATTCATAACACACAAAACTAATTAGAAAGGTTTAGACAATTTAAGCAAAACTTTCTTATCTTTAATATAACCATGCCTGATTTCCAAGCAGATTACTACATAATCTTTCTTATATGCCTGATCTCCGTCATTTGGATCTCCAAATTATACAAATCTTCTGATGTTGATACTCATCTTCCACCAACCCCCTTTTGCCTTCCCATTATCGGGCATCTACACCTCCTTGGTCCAATCCCTCATCAAGCGTTTCACAAGCTATCTAACCGACACGGGCCATTATTTCGGCTCTTTCTTGGGTCCACACCTTGTGTTGTTGCTTCTACTCCTGAAATAGCAAAAGAAATCTTAAAAACGCATGATAATGTCTTTTTAGATCGACCACAAAACTCATTTGTGAATATTATATCCTATGGATACAAAGGCTTGGCCTTTACTCGTTATGGATCTTACTGGAAGTTCTTGAAGAAGATTATGATGTCGGAACTCCTCAACGGTAAAACATTGGATTTACTATCTCCAGATAGACATGACGAAATTAACCAGTTTATAAAATATATTGCACAAAAGGCCAAAGATGGTAGGTTTGTGGAACTTGAGGGTGAGCTAATGAAGTTGTCAAGAAACTCGATATTGAGAATGTTTATGAGCAAAAGGCCTTCAGAAGACGATGGGTTAGGGGACATAACCAAGATAATTAGCGGCTGAGATTATTGGTAGATTTAACCTTTCAGATCATATATGGTTTTGTAAGAATCCAGACTTGCAGGGATTTGCTAAAAAATCGAAGGATATTCATAGAAGATTCGACGCGTTGATGGAAACGCTCATTACAGACCATGAAGAAACAAGAAAACAGGAGACAAGAGAAGCCAAGGACTTGCTCAACATTTTACTCCATATTTCAGAAGATGAGAGCATGGAGATAAACTTAACCCGGGAGAACATTAAAGCCTTCATTCTGGTAAAATAGCATCAACATATCATATCTAAAATTTATTTATCATTCAAATATTATCAACTAACATGTCTGTCCATCATTCCAGGATATATTAGTTGCCGGAACAGACACTTCTGCGATAACCATAGAATGGGCTTTAGCAGAACTCATCAACCATCCAAACATAATGAAAAAAGCAGTTGAAGAAATCGACCAAGTCATCGGAAAAAATAGGCTTATCCAAGAATCGGACATACCAAACCTTCCATACCTCCAAGCAATTGTTAAGGAATCACTACGCTTGTGTTAGATTTAATCCCTCCAAGTTAAAGTTTAGGGTTAGTTATGTAAATATGTCATAGTATGTTTTAGTTAGTTTTAATATTTATGTATTGTAGAAGGGTTGAAGTTGTAATTAGTATTAAGATCATTAGACATGTACGTCTATATAAACCTTCAACATCAATAAAGAATTCATACCTTTTGCAAATTGTATCTTCTTGTTTTCATTGATTAATCATTCATTCTTAAATCTTGGGCAACAATTGGCATCAGAGCCATCTTAATTGCTCTCAATTGAAATCAATCGCCGACTGTTATTACTTTGATTCGATTTGGGTTCTACAAATTGTTTGTGGAATTGTTTGAGACGTCAACAGAAGAATCGAAATCAAATCCAATCAACTCGTGATTCACATTCATTGTGATCTTTTCTAAATTGTTTAGAAAATTTTAACGATTGAAACATCAGGCTGTTACAAGAATCTTTGTGATTCTTATTTGCTGTTACCAGATTGTTTTGCGGCCTTGCTGTTTCTTTTATTGAAATCAAATTGATCCAAATCGCGGTTCACATCTGTTTTTTTTTCTGAGTTGTCCATAAAATTTTTAGCGATTAAAGGGTTCTTCAAAGTTTGTTGTTTATTTCTGGTAGTCGAAACTTCTTAAATCCATCAGATTTGGTTTTTGGTTTAAGATAATTTATTTATTATTATAAAAACACCAAGTGGATTGTTATTTTCTTTGTTGAAAACAATCATCTTATTGATTGTGTTGTGCGACGGGAAGAAAAAAGAAAAAGGCACCAATTCTTGGTTGTGTTGTACGACGAGAAACAAAAAAAAGAACTGGCACACATATTTTTTGTTTTTTTTGCACAAGTTGCTTAAAACTTTGACTCACAAATCATGTATTAGATTTGCGTATTGCTTTTTTTTTGTATTGGTGGGGTAAAACAAGCATAACTTTGTGTTGTGAAGATAGAACAAAAAATAGAAACACGTCTGTTGTGATTTTAGTTATTTGTTCCGGACCAAGAATACCCCTAATTTAAAGATTTGTAATCTTTTGATAAATTAAAACCAAGATCAGATCGTTGGAATCTGTTAGTGTAGTGGTTTAATACGAATACGGATTCATTATTTTTGTTTCAGAACCGAGTTTTGCTGTAAACTTTTGAAGACGGTTCTTATAAGTTTAAAAGTTAAACTTAATTATCTAAAACCTTGTTTATACTTTGTGTATAATTTATACTTTGTGTATAATAAGTATTATTATCTTTAAAGGAAACCATGATGGAAAGTCCAAAGGATAATAATGCTATTGTAACGCATAAAGGACCGGGATCATCTTTTTCGAATTTCCAATGCCCTATGTTAAAATCAACTAACTATACAACATGGGCAATTCGAATGAAGACCATGCTAGATGCAAATGGCCTCTGGGAGATGATAGAACCCGATGAAGAAACAATAATAGATGTCAAGAAAGACAAATATACTATTGCCTACTTGTTTCAATCTTTATCCGAAGATTTACTCCTACAAGTTGCAGACTGTAAAACTGCAAGAGAGGTGTGGGATTCATTAAAAACCAGACATATTGGTGCAACGCAAGTGCAAGAAGCACGGTTGCAAAGCATTAAGTCTGAGTTTGATAAATTACATATGAAAGATGATGAGACTATTGATTCTTTCACATTGAGACTAACAAATGTTGTTAGTAAAGCAACTAGTTGTGGTGAAAAGATTGATCAAACCACACTAGTAAGAAAAATATTAACCTCAATGCCCGATAGTTTTTTGCATATAATTGCTTCGATTGAGCAATTTACTGATTTAAAGCAAGTAACCGTGGACGACATTATCGGGAGGCTTAAAACCTATGAGGAAAGGATTAAATCCAAAAGAGGAGTTGTGACCGAAACTCAGGATAAACTCTTGTTCACACGCCATGACAAGAATGAGGGTCATGGGAAATATTTTGGAAAACATGGACCGAAGAGGTTCAATGCATCACGAAAGAATTGGCGTGATGGCAAAGGAAAACATGTTGATAAGGATGATAAATCATGTCAACATTCTCATTACAATAAACCTAAGAAAACTCAAAGAGATCTGAGTAAGGTTAAGTGCTATAAATACAAGCAGCGTGGGCATTATGCCAACACGTATCCTCAAAGGGATCAAACACATGATCAATCTAACTTGGTGGAAGAGGATAAAGAACCCACGTTGTTGATGGCAGTTCTTAGTGAACATGAGATCCATCAAGAAATTTTCCTAAACGAAAAGGAAATTAAGCTTAATCTATATACATCCATCAATGAGAGTCTATGGTAATTAGACAATGGTGCAAGTAACCATATGACTGGTAATAGAAATCATTTCAAAGAACTAGACGAAAAGATCTCCGGACGAGTTCGTTTTGGTGATGGTTCGTTTGTAGATATTAAAGGACGAGGCTCAATTCTGTTGGAATGTAAAAATAAGGAACAGAGAATTATATCTCATGTTTACTACATTCCAAGTTTGAAAAGCAATATTCTGAGCCGCGGACAATTAACAGAAAACGGCTGTAAAGTTCAATTGGAACGCGACTCTTTATTTCTATATGATCATAATCAAACATTGCTTATGAAAGTCACACGCTCAAGGAATAGACTTTACAATATCAATCTGAAAATTGGTGAACCCGTTTGTTTATTGTCCAAATTAGATGACGAGGCGTGGCTGTGGCATGCTCGGTTGGGTCATCTGAACTTTGACGCAATAAAGTCAATGACTCATAAAAACTTGGTTCAAGGGATTCCTTGTATTAATCATGCAAGTCAAGTCTGTGACGTATGTCTCTTAGGAAAGCACATTAGAGCCCCATTCCCGAACCAAGCCAAGTTTAAATCTGTTAAACCATTAGACTTGGTTTATGGAGACCTTTATGGTCCTATATAACCACCTACTTATTCTGGAAAGAAATATATTTTCTTACTTGTAGACGATTGTACTCGTTACATGTGGGTATATTTTTTAACTTCTAAAGATCAAGCTTTTGAAGTCTTTAGAGAATTTAAAAGAATGGTGGAGAAGGAGGTTGGAACAAAATTAAAAATGTTAAGAACTGATAGAGGAGGAGAGTTCACATCAAGTGAATTCCATCAGTTCTGTAAAGATAATGGTATAGCCAGGCAACTTACAGCACCCTATTCACCACAACAGAATGGTGTGGTTGAACGTAGAAACAGAACTATGTTATCTACTACGCGTAGCATAATGAAGGCTATGTCAATGCCTCAAAACTTTTGGGGTGAAGCTGTAAGGCAAACTGTATACGTTTTAAACCGAATCCCAACTAAAGCACTAACGGATGCTACACCTTTTGAAGCGTTAAAAGGTAGAAAACCAAACCTAAAAAATTTAAGGGTTTTCGGGTGTGTAGCATATGCTAAGGTACCATCATCTTGCCAAATTAGATGATAGAAGTGTCAAGATGGTATATTTGGGAATTGAGGAAGGATCAAAAGCATATAGACTTTATGATCCCAATACTAAACGAATTTGCATCAGTCGAGATGTAAAATTCTTAGAAAAGGATTCATGGAATTGGAAAGAGTACATGAATGAAGTTGGTAGTTAGGAACATGAATGGGTAGATTTCATTGTTGAGGATAACTTTAATGAAGTTCCTCAAGAAAACAATGAAACAATCCCGGTGACTCAAGAGGATGAATATACGAAAGATAATGGCCAAGAATATGAAGAACCATTATCTCCTAATTCTCCTAGCAATCCTGTCACACCTCCAACATACGTTTATGAGCCAAATTCAGCCGAGGTTGCTGAATATAGACCAATTACTGATAGCTCATTAGATTCTTTCGATCATACACCATTGAGAGGTTTTAAACCTTTGGGAGATGTGTATAAAAGGTCCAAAAAGATTAACACTGATGTTAATGAACTTTTCTGGCTGAAGAAGAACCTCATAATTACAAGGAGGCAGCCAAGGACAAGAAATGGATTGAGGCTATGCAAGCTGAGATAGACTCAATAAACAAGAATAATACTTGGAAATTGACCAAATTACCCAATGATCATAAGGCAATCGGCCTAAAATGGGTATTCAAGACCAAAAGAGATGCGAGCGGGAAAATAAAAAAGCATAAGGCTCGTTTGGTAGCCAAAGGCTATGTACAACAGCATGGTATAGACTTTGATGAAGTCTTTGCTCCTGTAGCCCGCATAGAGACGGTTCGTCTCATCTTAGCTCTTGCAGCTTATAATGGATGGGAAGTACATCACCTAGATGTAAAATCCGCATTCCTACATGAAGAACTGAAGGAAGAAGTCTATGTTTCACAACCCGAAGGATTTGTGAAAACACAAGATGCAGGAAAGGTCTACAAACTTTCCAAAGCATTATACGGACTTAGACAAGCGCCACGTGCATGGAATGTGAAACTTGATCACACTTTAAAATCACTTGATTTTAAGAAATGTACGTTGGAACATGCAGTCTATACGAAGAAAAGCAAAAGTTCTACTTTGCTTGTTGGAGTCTATGTTGATGATCTAATAATAACTGGATCTTCAAAGAAAGAAATAGACTCGTTCAAAACTCAAATGGAAGAAAAATTTGAGATGAGTGACCTTGGGTTATCGGCTTACTATCTTGGTATAGAAGTTACCCAATCAGGGGGTGAAATATCTATCAAGCAAGCTGGTTACATTACAAAGATTCTAAAGAATGTTGGAATGTTGGACAGTAATGAAACCAAAATCCCTATGAACCCTGGTACACTCTTGACTAAAACCGAAGGTGGAAAATCAGTTGATCCCACTGAATATAGAAGTCTAATTGGATGCTTAAGGTACCTACTTCATACTAGACCAGATTTGTCATATTCAATTGGTTTACTCAGCAGGTTTATGCAAGAACCTAAAGAACACCATTTCAAAGCCATTCATCAAGTTCTACGTTATATCAAAGGCATTAAAGACTTCGGCATAACTTATAAGAGGAATGGAGGATGTAAAATAACTGGTTGTAGTGATAGCAGTTATGGTGTTAATACTGAAGAAGGAAAAGGCACTACGGGGATAGTGTTCTATTTTGTGAATTCTCCCATAACTTGGTGCACACAAAAGCAACAAACTATGGCACTCTCTTCATGTGAATCTGAATTCATGGCTGCAACGGCTGCAGCATGTCAAGCACTATGGCTAAAGAGACTACTAAGTGAACTCACCGGATGGAAAGAAGAAAAGATTACTCTATATGTCGACAACATATCCGCTATCGCGCTGATGAAGAACCCGGTGTTTCATGGAAGAAGTAAACACATTGACACCCGTTATCATTTCATAAGGGAATGTGTCGAAGACAATCACATCACTGTTGAACATATAAGTGGAGAACTTCAAAGAGCGGACATCTTAACAAAAGCATTGGCAAGGATAAAGTTTGCTACAATGAGGAAACTGCTCGGTGTTGAAGACTTACTTGTTCGTGATTAAGGGGGTGAATGTTAGATTTAATCCTTCCAAGTTAAAGTCTAGGGTTATGTAAATATGGCATAGTATGTTTTAGTTAGTTTTAATATTTATGTATTGTAGAAGGGTTGAAGTTGTAATTAGTATTAAGATCATTAGACATGTACTTCTATATAAACCTTCAACATCAATAAAGAATTCATACCTTTTGCAAATTGTATCTTCTTGTTTTCATTGATTAATCATTCATTCTTAAATCTTGGGCAACAGCTTGCACCCTGCAATCCCATTGATTCCTAGATTATCAACACAAGATTGCACCGTGGGAGGATACAATATTCCAGCAAACACTACCACTCTGGTCAACGTTTGGAGTCTGTGCCGAGACCCCACTCACTGGGAAAATCCACTTGAATTCCGGCCCGAAAGATTTGATGGAAAGCAGTTGGATGTGAGAGGACAACACTTCCATTTATTATCATTTGGGAGTGGAAGAAGGATGTGTCCTTGGACTTCATTAGGATTGCTAATGGTGCACACAACTCTTGGTGCAATGATTCAGTGCTTTGAGTGGAAGGCACGGAACAATGGGAATTTAGATATCGTTGATATGGAAGAGGGTGTTGGGCTTTCACTTCCTAGAGCTAATCCTTTGGTTTGTATTCCCGTTGCACGACTTGATCCCATCCCTTTGTCCATGTAGCACGTTATTGATAAGTTTTTATTTGTGTCAAGATATCTAATTACCTTCCAGTTTGGATCAGTCTCATTGTAATACCTATAAAAGTAAACAATAAAATTGATAGGGCGAACTGTGCAAGATTACTTTACTGAAGTTCCCATATTTGAAGCTGATGTATTCAAAAGAAGGTTATTTTAAAAAAGTGTGGATCTGAAAAAAGCCTATGGCCAATTTTGAAACTTGGGTCAAGGTTGACTTTTATGATCAAATTAGTGTTCTAGAGATTGTTGACTTTTTTAGTCAATTTTGTCTTTTTTGTCAAGGTTGACTTTACTTTGGCAAAGTTGATCACTGGTGGGGTCTGACCTTTGCAATCAGCTTTGTTTAGAATACTTATTGGATTAACATTGCCAAGGGGGAATATTATGTGCTTAAATCTTGCTGCTGAAACTTGATTAATTTCTGTTTGTTAATATGAGTATGCATATCAGCATATGTCAATTCTGGTTCACTTATTTATGAAAGTCAATGACAAAGTGGGAACTACAGGCTGGTGGTCTTGTAACTCATTCTCTTATATCAAGTGTGTTATGGAAGCTTTATCTTTGTAAGTGCTAAGTATCATATTCCTCTTAGTGATGCCATTGATCGAATTGATGGAGGTGAATAAAGATCATGAGAGGAATGATGAGGTTATAGCTGCAATCTATCATCTTGCCGGATTGCATTGGAGCAAAACTATGTTAGTGGAGTTCTAAACTAATATGAGACAGGTTCTAAAAGTCAAAAGTAACAAGAATAATGGTATAGTAAAGGGATATTTGGCTGTTCATGGGAAGGATGTTAGTTCAAGAAGTCAAGAGTATGATTATGAAACTAAAATACATAAGGATTGTCATAAAAATAAGGGAGCCCAGTTAAGAAGTAATATACGATTGAATGGGGCCCAATGCTGTTATTGACATGTTTGAGTTATGTAAAATGTTATGCATCAAGGATTCAAGCCCAATGTGTTAACTACCAACCGAATAACATGTCGTTTTAAAGATGTTTTTGTTGTGTCATAAGCTATACGAGTATTGCCAATACTATTACGGGAGTTTACTAAGTTTTCTTTTGGGTTTGGTGTCGTTATCAACCGATACCGACTCTCGTCGCTGCAACGCCGGTGGGTTTTGTTACTTGATTTAAATTAATTTATTTTTAACTAAGTTTTACCGTAGAAAATTGGGATAGTATAAAATGCTGTTGTATTCATAACATTCTAGATTGTGTCAGACATCTAGTAGAAGAGCTCCAAACATAAAAAGTTAGTATCTAACAACAATTATTGACATAAGACTTGGTCTTTATTCCATAAACATCATTGTCTGCCGGCTAGAATCTGTTTATATACAAGAATAACACCAAATTTGTTGAGCATATAATATTCCTTAATTAATATAACTTCTAAAGGAGATTTAATTTACATAAATATGGGCATTCTTTTAATTACTTGATTGTGCACAGCATCTTAAAACCTCTGATAGCCATGCCTGAATTCCAAGGTTACTTTTTCTTCTTCCTGATTTGGCTGATCTCCACCATCTTCATACGAGCTTTATTTAAATCTACAAGTACTAAACCTAATCTTCCACCGAGCCCGTTCGCCCTACCGATCATTGGGCATCTCCACCTACTAGCTCCAATCGCTCATCAAGCTTTTCACAAACTTTCTCTTCGTTATGGCCCAGTTTTTCGTCTCTTTCTTGGTTTGGTACCTTGTGTGGTGGCTTGTTCACCAGAAATGGCAAAAGAGTTCCTTAAACATATGAAAATGCATATTTAGACCGATCCCAAAACTCGGCTGTGGCATACCTAACTTATGGATCACAAGACTTCTCATTTGCTCCTTATGGATCTTATTGGAAATTTATGAAGAAGATAGTCATGTCACAGCTTTTAAATGGTACAACACTTGACTTGCTACATCCGGTTAGGCAAGACGAGATTAATCGTTTCATGACATCACTCTTTCGAAAGGCCAAAATTGGAAAAGCGGTTGATCTTAATGGGGAGCTGGTGAAGATGTCAAACAATGTAATATCAAGAATGCTTATGAGTGAAAGGTGTTCAGAGGATGAACATGAGCCTGAGGAAATGAAGAAGTTGGTTACTGAGATAGCCGAGATTACGGGTAAGTTTAACCTCTCGGATTACATCTGAATCTTTAAGAATCTTGACGTGCAGGGTTTTGGGAAAAGGTTGAAGGATATACGTACAAGATTCGATGAATTGATAGAGAGGATTATTAAAGAGCATGAAGCTTCAAGAAAGCTGGAGTCAAGAAAAGTGAAGGACCTGCTTGAGATTTTACTTGATGTAGCCGAAGATGAAACCATGGAGATAAAGTTGACTAGAGAAAACATTAAAGCCTTCATTCTGGTACCGTTAGCCGACCAAATCTGTTATATAGGTTCATGTTTGTATGTTCAAAACTTAAAAATGCTAACATGTGAATATCTCGTTTCAGGATATATTTGCTGCGGGAACCGACACTTCGGCTATCACAATAGAATGGGCACTAGCGGAACTCATTAACCATCCAAATATAATGAAAAAAGCGGTAGAATAAATTGATCAAGTGATTGGAAAAAAAACGGCTTTTACAAGAATCGGACATACCAAACCTTCCGTACCTCCAAGCAATAGTCAAGGAAACACTAAGACTCCACTCTACAGGTCCAATGATAGTAAGACAATCCACAGAAGATTGTACAGTGGCTGGTTATCATATTCCAGCGAACACTACTATTTTTATCAATGTGTGGGCCCTCGGCCGAGACCCGAACCATTGGGAAAATCCACTTGAATTTAGGCCTGAGTGTTTTGAACAACTCAACTTGGATGTTTGAGGACAACATTTTCACTTGTTACCATTTGGTATTGGGAGGAGCATGTGTCCTGGAACTTCACTGGCATTGCAAGTGGTACATACGACACTCGGTGCTATGATTCAGTGCTTTGATTGGAAGGCTGGGGAAAATGGAAATCTTACTAGTGTTGATATGGAAGAGGGCCTTGGGATCACACTTCCTAGAGCAAACCCTTTGGTTTGTATTCCTGTGGCCAGGCTTAATCCAATACCATTGTAATATAACATGTAAGAAACCGATAACTGCAGAAGAATAACCAGTTTAGTTTTTCCAAAAGGTTTCTTCTGTAATGTTATAACCTAGCACAATGAAACGAATACTTTAATATCTTTGTTAAAGATAAAGACTTGATTACACTGATGTTCCTTGTGTTTTGCTCATTTTGCACGTTGATCGAGTTACCAATTAACTTCAAGAAATGGTAAGTTTAGTCCAACTTTTTGCATAAATGTAACACCATTGTTGGTTGGCGCGGATGTCGTTAACTTTTGTTAGTTAAGTACCCCTCGATCTTAAAAATTAAAAATAAACTAAAATTTGGAACATAGTGGTGGTCCTGTTGGATATCGTATGAAAATTTGTGTTATATCGTGATCGAATTAGATTAAGCACAAATCCAATTGATGTTTATGGCGCCGACTGACTAACCGTTCAACTAATAACAAATTTAGCTATTTACAATATCAACTGTCTAATATTCCCCATATTCCCCCTAAGCTTGATTGGAGCAAGGTTAAGCAAATTCCTGCTATGAATAAAACTTTTGTTTGTAAGGACTTTGTGAATATGTTAGTTGCTTTATTCTTGGTGGAGCAGAATCTTACCTTGATATCTTCGCTCTTTACCAAATCTCTGATGTGGTATAAATTATACATATATAATATAAATATTTCATAAACTTTTAATAGTTTTTTTATTAAATATTATTCGCATGTTGTTCAAATTTTGATTTTAAAAGTCTCAACTTAACAATAATTACTAATGATTGGTTTATTTTATTTTGATCGTATTTGTTCGCTGCATTTTATGTATTGTTAGTGCTTAATATTTATTTATAAATTGTACCGGTTTCATTACAAAAATAATAATCTAGTATATATCATTTTGTTTTTATGCAGGTTTACAATAAAAGGGTGTCAAAATCTTGACGTGCTTTGTGATGTATATAGATATAAGTCAATTGTAATCGATTTTAACCCGGTGGTTTAAATTTGTAAATACGATATGATATTGGTACTCACTAAGACACGCTAGGGCAAGTACACCCATCGTTGGTGTAATATAGCGAATGTAAATACTTAGATCGTCCAAGGATACAAGAGCTTTTAGTATCGGGATGCAGTCAACGTTTCCACACCAAAAAGGGAGTTTGTTTTGAAAGTTATAATTAAAATCTAAATAAAGAAAACAAAAGATAAGTGTTTGAAAATAATCACAAGAAATAATCACTTGGGTTTAATTTCCCTTTTAATGGCAAGATTTGCCTTTTAATTGTGGACTTCCAAAAAATCACTAGATAATCACTTGGGTTTAATTACCCCTTAATGGCATGATTAACCTTTTAACCGTGGACTTCCAAAAGATCATTGTACGAAAATAGAAATGACTCAGATCATTTTAAGATCTCAATTCAACTGAAGAGAACCGATAAACCAACCATAGATAGAACCGGTCTAGATTATACCCAACTGGTCCAATATTCTGTCTTTATAATATATACATGTCGGCCCTCAGCAACAGCAGTGGTGGACACCAAACCCAGCCTAGGCAGGAAAAAATAGGTGCCACCACCATTACACCCGTCAAAAACCAGGCGCCACGTGCACTTCTCCATCCTTTATGCATCGTCATTCTATTCACACCTAACATCACCATCATTACACTTTTGAATGTTTTTTGTTGGTCCATCCATCACCATCTTCATCACCATGATTAAAGACTTGGTTATCTAATCCCTCAATTACACATGATTCATTGATTGGTCACTGTTTATGTGGCAGTGACGTAAGACTTTAATTAACTTCTCCACAACACATAGTGTAATGACACTCTAATAAAATAATTAAAGTGATTTATAGTTAGTTTAAACGTGAAGATTATATAAAAATTCAAACTAAACTCAAAGAATCAAGGGTTAAACAAGTGCACTAATTCTAATTAAACGGGTAAGACATAAAGTTGTCTTTCAAAGGTGTAACACCTTTTTGTATTTGAGAAAGAGTGGAAATAAGAATTTCAAATTTATTCTTTTGCTAAAACTAAGGTCGTCATCATCCCACCAGAGCCACGTGGAAAATAAGCCCAATCACACCCATGTCAACTAGCTTGACTAGCAGATCATCCTAAAAGAGGTCGAAAATTACCACCAAAACCATCACATTCATTGTATATGCACTAAAATCCCAAAAACTTCCCACAATGGTGGTATGTAAAAACTCAATTCATATAAAAGAATATAACAATAATCAGAAGTTTGTGAATATTATTAAAAGCATGCATACTTAATACTGAATTACATAAAGTTTAATAGAGCCAAAGACACTAAACAAACAAACTACTAACGTGAACGACAAGGATATCCGTTGGCTAACAACTCAGACCAACAATTTATTAGATAATTTAAGTGCGTGCTTCTTGGTGTTGAACCAATCCATTAGCTTGAATTGTTGTCAACAGTTACTTCGGTAACGGGATTGGATTTAATCTAGCCACAGGAACACATACCAAGGGGTTAGCTCGAGAAAGTAACAGCCCGGTTCCCTCCGTCATATCAACACTTGTTAAATTTCCATCTTTCCCAGCTTTCCACTCAAAGCACTGAATCATAGCAACAAGAGTTAATTGTACCATCGACAACGCTAGTGAAATCCCAGGACATATCCTCCTCCCAGTACCAAACGGTAACATGTGAAAGTGTTGCCCTCTCACATCCAACGGGTTCTCTATGAATCTTTCAGGCAGGAATTCAAGTGGGTTTTCCCAATAGTTCGGGTCTCTACTAATAGCCCATATGTTCACAAAAACATTTGTTTTTGCTGGAATATGGTAACATGCGACTATGCAATCTGTTGTTGATCTTCTTGGAATTAATGGGCTAGGCGCATGAAGACGTAAACTTTCCTTTACAACTGATTGGAGGTATGGAAGGTTGGGTATGTCTGATTCGTCTAAAAGTCTGTTTTTACCAATTTTATTGTCGATTTCTTCTGTTGCTTTTTTCATTATGTCCGGATGATTGATGAGTTCTGCTAATGCCCATTCGATGGTAAGCGCCGTAGGGTCTGTTCCTGCGGTGAATATATTCTGAATGACAATAATTAAAAAAGTTACTACTTTGATTATGCAAACCATAAATGCAAAGTGATATATGTAGTACTATGTTTTAATGTTACCAGGACTAGGGCCTTAATGTTCTCTTTCGACAACTGTATCTCCATACTTTGATCTTCAGCGACATCGAGTAAAATGCTGAGCAAGTCTTTCTCTTGTGAACCCGTATCCTGCTTTCTTGCCTCTTCGTGTTCTTTAATGATTCTCTCTATCAGTTCATCATATCTTCTATGGATACTCTCCAACTTTTTCCTTATTCCCTGCAAGTCTACTTTCTTAAGCAACCATATGTTGTCTGCGAAATTAAAGTTGCTCGTAAATTCATTTATGTCGGCAAACAGTTTCCTCATGTCATTTGCCTCGCTCTCCTTGCCTGAACAACGTGTGTTCATAATCATTCTTGAAATGAGATTGTTGGTCGTCTTGCTAATCTCCACGCCAACATCCACATATTTCCCATCTTTAGCATTTTGATATAATGACATCATAAATTGATTAATCTCATCTTGCCTAACAGATTGGAGCAAATCAAGTGTTGTTCCATTAAACAGCTGTGACGTAACTATCTTCTTCGTGAACTTCCAATATGGTCCATACGGAACAAAGGCAAAGTCTTTTGATCCATAAGTTAGGTATTTTAAGGCTGAATTGCCGGGTCGATCTAAATACGAATTCTTGTTGGTTTTAAGAAACTGGCTCGCTGTTTCTGCTGAACACACGACAACACAAGGCACATAGCCTATAAGGACTCGAAAAACTGCCCCGTATTGAAGAGAAAGCTTGTGGAAAGCGCGATGAGGGGTCGGAGTTAGAAGGTGGAGATGTCCAATGATGGGAAGGGCAAAAGGAGTTGGTGGAAGATGAGATTTACGCCTAACAGATTTGAATAACACCCGGATAAAGATGGTGGAGATCAGGCATATGAGAACAAGGGAAAGTAGGATTGAAAATCAGCCATGGAATAGTGGAAACTATTTGCTGTCATGGATATTATGTATGAAGATTTGTTTTTCTATTTATAGACTCTGCACTGAGTTAGTTAACATATTTTTATATTTGTTTGTGCATTCTGATCTGATTCATAACAAAATTTCTTTTTATTCAGCATGTGATTCCTTTTTCTAGTTGTGTTTAAAAAATATTTACACCAAAAGATATCTTTGTATGCTAGTTTCCATAAAGTAATTTTATTAAGCTTTAGATTCCATTGAATGGGATTGACGACAAGTGAAGATGCTTGATACTGTTTTCAATACTTAACTATGTTAATATTTAAACTACCACGAGTTTTTATAATATAATAATGGGTTAGTCTAAACGTACACCCTTATGTACTTGTTATATCCCCTCCTATAGACTTTCATTTCCTTTAACATTTTTATTTGGCATATTACTACATTTTAATATTTTTAGTCATTTCAAGTCTCCCTTTAAAATATCAAATCAAATACTACAATTTTTTTTTATTATTTCTTTCTTTGTGTTTATTGTTCTTTATAATAATAATAATAATATTTATTATGATTATAAAATGTATTTAAAGAATAATGATATAACGCCTTTATAAAAACGATAAAACATTTTTTATATATTTATTTATCATATGCCTCACTCCCGACAAAAAGATCATCTAAATAATTTTTGATAAGTTCGAAAGCTTGAAATTAACGTCACATGAGAAAAGAACCAACTTGTTGATCAAGTCGTATGTTGTTTAAACTGTTTTATTGATGAAAAAAATGTGTTTCTTTTTTAAAGTAAGTTATCTTTAAAAATTATTTAAAAAGAAAAACACACCCTAAAAGTATTAAAATACTTGTAGAAAAAAATGGTTTATTATTTTTAATTATAAAAAACGTTTTAACACAAACAAATTTTTTTGTTATTTAGAAAAACAAAAAAAATGTTTTATAGTATACAAAAAAAATATTAAAGAAAAGGGAAAGAAAAGCACTTTAAATAATAAAAAAACTTTTTTTATTAAATAATGATAATAAAAGATGAGAAAATGACATAGAATAAACACAAAGGTTTAAATTGTATTAATGTAAAACTTGAGGGGGGTATACGTTTAGTAAAAATGAAGAGGATGGATGTACGTTTAGCAACACCCTATATAATTCACATTATATATGGGGATGGAATATTAGGGGGAAAGTTAACGTACAAATGAAATTAATGTGCTAAACGTGAGAATCAAGTAGAGTAATTATATATACAAGCAGAGTGTTTATGTAATTACATCATAAAGTAATTAATTACTTTATGATGTAATTACATAAACACTCTGCTTGTATATATAATTACTTTATTTGATTCTCACGTTTAGCACATTAATTTCATTTGTATTTGATTCAAACCCGAAATACTAAGTAACACCTCCAACTCGAAAGAACTCCGATTAAACTATTTTTTTTTTTATTTTTGTCTCTCAATTTTAAAGTTGGTATTGTAAAGAAAAATTTTTAGGAAAATAGTTCGTAGAATAAAATAATACAATTTATAAATATGAATTACGATACATGAAATAAATAAAGCAGTATATTACAATACAAGAAAGGAGGCGTTACAACTATTTAAACGAAACTGAAATGAAGTAGTATAACATATGATATATAATAACTAAGAATGCGAAATATTGAAATGAAAGAAAGCAAAGTAAATCAGGTGATGCGAATTATTGGATCTCACTGCCACCCTCTGCTTATAAAGTTCATACAAGCATACTATAGTCACAAATCATATCTTTCGTACTCTTTTTTTTATCAATAGACCCTGTTAAAAACGGTGTTAATTGAAAGTTTAAACATCTGAATAACACCGCTTCGAAATAAGTTTTACAATAGTTGACTTGTATCATCATTCCGATCAAAAGGCCAAAAAACATCGGTTTCAAATTCAAAAAAAACTTAACTCCTTTAAGTTTTTTTTAATGAGGATCTAATGAGAAAAATAGGGCGAAAGGTGAGACTGGTGACAAGAAGTTTTTGAGGTGAAAATATTATCGTCCAAACTACAAAGATGTGATATTATTAAAATCTAATTTGTCTTAAATGGGGTTGTTCGCCCTCATCACGGCGATGCAAATGTGCGTTATGAAAGCAACATTTCCCTTCGTCCAAACCCGAGCCCGTGTAAGGGCGTGAGCACATAGGGTGCTTCGCACCCTTGCTAATGTCAAGAATGTAATCTTGTGAGACCTTCTCCTTATAAGACACTAATAAGGTTATTATTCTACTAATGTGGGACAAACTCGTTTGTCCATTTCACCAATGTTTATATTTTCAAACACACATTTTAGAATCTCGATATACTCAATGTTTTAAGATCCGGGCCGGACCTCAACCCGGATGCCTTACCTGGTCACAGGTCGAACCGGACCGGAAGATCGAACCGAATATTGACTTGGATGACGTCATAAATAATATACTATGTATCTATATATAAATATTAAACGTATATAAAATAATATAAACTTATAAAATAAAAATATATCCTATTCTATCATACAAAGTCCAGTAAATAAATGCAGTTCTAAAAGATAGATATAGCCCACTTTAGGCTTTCACCAAAAGGCCTTTTAAAAGCCCATACGTTAATATTATTATTATTAAGGATAAGATTTTCTATGACATCTTTTTTAGAAAGTCACCAAACCCTTGTTTCATTATGTTCTTTGTGTCATTTGATATCACATTTGTAGACAAAATCTTCATCTATTTCTTGCTTTGAATGGCGATAATAAATCATAGTTGTAGACTTGGTACAAATACTATTGGTTGTTCAAATCATTGGAGATTTAATCAAGATTCGGCGACTCCTTCTCAAAACATTATAAAAATCCAGATCTAGTTTCAAAGCTTGACAAAAAAAAAGTTGGTAAAATTTATAATAACCGGTCCACCAGCCGGTTCACCAATTCTAGTCCGACCCTAAGTTCTACGAACCGTCCGGTTTTTTAAAAAACGGGTTTATAACATCACCCGGACCGGTAAAGGCACAAGTTCCCAGTCCAGTCCGGGTTTCAAAACATTGTATGTACTCATTAACCTTTACTTTTTGAACACGTGTCAAGTATAATTACTACATTTAAGTGTTGCATGATAAGTAGTGTTGCCTTTGAACCTTACTTTATGAAACATAGTTAGCCTCCTAGTGTGAGTAGACATGATGCCTTTGAATAAACCACCATTTGACGACGTATATATGAACCAAGTATTTACTTAAACCTTTCGTTAACAAGTCTTCAATGTTATCATTTGGTTTCACATAGTCCAACATAATAACACCCATTGAGAGTAGTTGTCGTATCATGTTGTGTCTACGTCGAACGTGCCTCGATTGGCCATTGTACATTGAGCCTTCGGCTATATCAATCGTTGATTAGTTGTCACATTGTATGCAAATAACTGGCAAAGGCTTTGGCCATCTTGGTATACACTCCACAAATTGATGCAGCCACTCCTCCACTTCTCTGGATTTATCCAAGTCGATTCCAAGCTATGGCCAATCCTTCAAGTGTGAAAACATGCCCACTTGTGGATATAGAATCCTTTATATCCGATATCCAATTTGCATCAGTGTATCCTTTTATCACGGGTAAAATGTAGACCATAATCACTTATGTATCTTAACTACCTTAGCACCCTTGTTATACTTTTCCGGTGTTTAGAACTTGGATTGCTAGTATATCTGCTTAATTTGCTCACATCATAAGCCAAGTCGGGTCTTGCGCAAGTTATAAGATACATTAGACTACATTGAGTACCCTAGCTAGTTGACCCACACAATCTCCTCAATTTTTCCTTAAATGTTGGGAGGTATCAACCGGAGTAGCGACACGTATGTCCTTAGAATTGAATTTCTCAAGTATCATGTCCACGTAGTGAGCTTGACTTAAGACATACCATTCTGGGTTCTAGTGATCTTTATTCCTAGAATCACATCTGCTATGGCCATTACGTTCATGCCAAACCTCGCTTTGCACATGTTGTAGTAGACTTGATCATTTTATCATCACTCCCAATGATATGCATACCATCTATAAATACATAAGATCACAAAACCTCTCGGCGTTTCTTTCACATAGACATACTTGACAACAGAGACATCCTTGAAACCTTAGCACCCGGTCCTTTAACCAAACAATCCTCTAAGCATTGAAAGAGCATAACAACACCTCCCCCCCCCCCCCCCCCCCCAAACCAACAAATATTCAGCCAATAATATATTGTCTACCAACCAGCTCCCAAGCCACAACAACTACCACCAAACCAAACCATCTATCAACCAACTCCCAAGCCAAAACAAATATCGCGCAAGATCCAGATACATGTGCCACAGATTTCTCCTCCAGCACGCACATTTTGCAAAATGCCGAGTTTCAGTAAACACCCCTAGGCAACAAATTTTGAGCCAACTATATACAAACTTATAAAAGTATCCAAACAAAGCAAGAGACTTTTTGTGACACCCACTTTACCCAACGAAATCTCTAACTTGAGGCTCGAATAGGATTTGGACATGAAGTAACCTTCCCAATAATTTTGCCAAAAAAAGTGCTGGATTTTCTTTAGCCCAATTCTACTCATCCTCTATATATTCATGCACGAAGGCTTTGATCAAACCTTCATGGTCTTCGAAAGTCCAAATTCAATCCCCCCCACCAATTTTATGCACTTCATGACTAACTAGTTTATGCACACCAACCCGATCCTTTTAAGCAAGATTTCACAGTTTCCCTTTTATACAAATTAGGAAACAAATCTTAAGAGGAAATCTCTCAACTAGGGGTGCAAACGAGTCAAGCTACTCACGAGCTATACTCGAGCTTGGATCGATAAAAATCTCAAAACGAATCGAGTTTTTTCTAGGTTGAGCCAAACCCAGGCTCAAACAAATCTCTTTTATACAAATTAGGTCGATCCTTTTAAGCAAGATTTCACAGTTTCCCTTTTATACAAATTAGGAAACAAATCTTAAGAGGAAATCTCTCAACTAGGGGTGCAAACGAGTCAAGCTACTCACGAGCTATACTCGAGCTTGGATCGATAAAAATCTCAAAACGAATCGAGTTTTTTCTAGGTTGAGCCAAACCCAGGCTCAAACAAATCTCGTTTAATTAGTTATATATCTTGAGTTTGAGCCTTGTATATGATGCTTGTTCAGACTCGTTGAGCCTTAATGACGATTTTTTGTATTTTTTTTTGTTTGGCCTATTTTGGGCTTATATGTAGTAAGTTAACACTTCACAACCGGGCTTGAGCCGAGCTTTGGCTTGTTTATAATACTAAACGAGCTCAGCTCAAGATTAGGGTCGTTTAACGTTTTTCTCCAAATATAAAAATAATAAAAATTGTATATAAATTAATTAATAAATAATAAATGATCGAGGCGAGCTCGATCAACCAAGCCCAATTAAGTTTAAAAAAACTCACGAGCCGAGCTCAAACTTTCGAAAATGAGATCAAAACGAACCCAGCTTAAGCTCAAGCCCTCGTATGTCAAAACAAGACGAGCTCGGGCCCAAGTTTGAAAAACGTGCCGAGCTCGTTGTTTAGAAATAGAGCTCAAAACGAGCCTAGCTCGGGCTCGAGCCCGCATATGTCAAAATGAGACAAGCTCATGCCCCAAATCCGCTATATCCTCCACAACCATACTTAAGTTGCAATAACCAAATTTGTCATGATAGAGGAAACCTAAGGTATTAAAGTGAAATTCTTAGAAATGGAAAAGGTCACAACTCACAAGTGGAATATGATATTACCAATAGATCACTCGTGTATTTAATTCTACAATATAGTATTAAAAAAGTGTGCCTTGAAT
Source organism: Bidens hawaiensis (assembly GCF_021521415.1). NCBI lineage: Eukaryota > Viridiplantae > Streptophyta > Magnoliopsida > Asterales > Asteraceae > Bidens > Bidens hawaiensis. The sequence continues at coordinate 141,252 of NW_027494948.1, forward strand.
AAATAGTACATTTCGATCTTTAGCACGTTGTTTTGAGACTACGGTGTTTTTATTTGGGAAAATAACGTAAATGGACGTTTGACTATCGTAATTTACTAAAATAAACTTTGACTTAAGCTTTTGACTAAATTATTCGACCAATCCTTCATGTACAAGTGTCTATTTCTCGGCTAGTGGCAAAGTGGTGTTTTGCATATGAAAGCAACCAGACGATGACAGATTTGGCACATACAACGATTTTGGGGAGATGAATGGAGGTGCGTGTTTGGGATAGAGGAACAGAGGGTCAAAGGCGGTGACTGGTTGGGAAAGGCGCTACCGGATTTTCAATGTTGCGGTAATATTTGGAAAGTGGCTTTCGGATTTGAATGTATTAGACGAAAATAAGCCTCGTGGGAGAGAGGAATCACGGAAATTTCTCGCTTGGGCGAGAAAATTTCTATTTTTTTAAAAGAAAAGTCCGTGGTTAAGTTAAGAATTTGTGATCAAATGTTCTCATTGGTAGTTGTCCCTTTTTATTTCTTTACCTTCCACATAATATAACATAGGATGCCAAAGAGTAATCTAAACAGGAAACAAAAAGTCCGTGTGAAACATTATATGAGAAGTGGCCGCATTTTCAGTTTTCATGTCATGTCCCTTTCCCGCATCATTGCACATGCTTGTACGATGACATATTGACATGATGAACACGGATTGTATTTTAGCCATGTCATTTAAACGTGTCATTTTGAACAAGTCTATATAGTTTCACATTTTGACAGCCTTCACAAAAGTGTTTGAAAATGTTACTATTGCATTTACTTTAATTATTATTTTATGGGTGCAGTTACTGTACGCTAATGCTTAGCGTACGGTAGGTACGCGAGACGCTTAAAGGCAAAAACCTAAAACGCTCAGAAAACGCTCACAAAACCTTAAACGCTCAAAAACCGTCTTTGTGAAAAAAAGTGAAAAGTTGATCGATTAACCATCCAAAACTGTTTTTTACGGTGAAGCAATTATTAATTGGATATGTATTGACGATTCCGAGATATTTGGATGTGATTTCATGGATCGATTCATGAAAAACGAAATTTGCGTACGTATTTATACAATAAGCATTAGTGTATTGGATCTTTTCTCTTTATTTTATAGATTGTGTAAAGAAACTGTAGTTAGAAAATTCATTTATTAATCACGTGTAGATATAATAAATGTTTATTGATTTTAAAGCCGGATTGTCTCTCTATAGTCTAGTTGGATAAAATCCAATATAATAAATCATATAAATAATAATTATATTAACAATAGGTTAATTAACTCTTTTTAAAACCCTAAAAATGATTTGATATCAATTAAATGGCTTGAATAGATTTTTAAAATAATTGAGTCATAAAGTAGTCTATCAGTAAGTATTCAAGAAACAAGTATACGTATAATTGGATCCAAAGAATGCATGTGATACATTTAAAAGTTGCTTTGTAACATGGCTAGTACTAACTCAGTTACATGCATACATAAAACTGAGCATCAATACTAATGTGTATCGTGGTTGTCTCCAATGGGGCAATAGTTTTGCTGAGTATGTAGCCTACTAACACTAATAAACTAGATCAAACTAATTTTCTTCCTTAATTGCCAAAAATGTTTTATGTCTGTTGATGTCGTTCTTCAACATACATTGCGGTATTTTTAAATACCCAGGAGTAGAATATTAGAAAGTTAGATTGTCGAAGGTAAAGAAGACTGCTTAGGGGATAGAAGAACTTGATGGCTCTAACTTTGAAAGTCCTTGTTAAGTACTTTTGATAAAACGATTCATGATTGTTAATGTTAAATGATGTTTTATAATTTGTAGATGGTATTTGAGTCCCTATTTATAAAGTAATATTTTATTCAACTCCCGTGATGATTATTTTAATGAAAGATATGTTTTTGTTGCGTAAATATAAATAACTAGATACCAATAGCATACGTTTAGGCCCCAAGATTGTTAGGTATTAATCAGAGTCGGTACGCAGCGGAAACACAAAAACACATGCACAAACGAAAGCAATTAATAAGAGACACGAGATTTTACGTGGTTCGGTCAAGGTGACCTACGTCCACAGGCTGCAACTAGGGTATATTTATTAAGCACAGTACAAAGATTACAGTACATGACCATGATATATATAGAGAACAATTAGGTTAAATGACTTAGGGACCAAGAAAACGTCAAATGGGTCATCCTCCGTAATTAAACGGGCCGCCCCCTTTTGTCTTATAATTGTCAACCAACGAACCCGGCCCAAAGGCCTTCATTAATCCTAACAATCTCCCACTTGAAGGCCTTGCGATAAACTCTAGCCCGCCATTCAAGTACAAAGCAATCCAGTCATCAGTAATATCAGTAATCTTTATTAACAAGTCTTCCAAGCTTCCAGTTCCCAAGACAAGCTAAGACTTACCACCTAGTTGCAGCACCCCCTTCAACATCAAGTACCAGAAGGGCCAGTTGAAGCTCCACCGAGCTCCAACTCGTCAGCAAAAACTGACCTGTCCTCTACCTCAACTGATACGCACGATCCATCAGTTCAAGAGATAACCCGAGAACCACTACCACTCTCCTCTTTTAGCAAGAGTTCCCCAGGAGAGATTTTATCAATCGGAATAACGGTTTTCGAAACCCAACGTTGTTTTGTAATTGTTCCCGCAACACAACCCGCGCTCCCACTGTCACCAAACCCCTGACTTGATTTAGACCTCCGACCCCGCTCAGCTTGAATCACCTTTGCACCAGGCTCCACTCTTGCAAATTGAACCTTATTCTGCTCCTTCGACTCAGCGAACCCGACTTTGTTTTGAGGGACGGTCATACTTCCCTCAGCATGCACCTGCACCATGTATAATGAACCATACCTGTTTCCACGAGCAATAACCAGACTACCTTTAGTTACCTTCCATTTACCTCCACCAAACTTTACTTCCATGCCTAGTTCATCCAGTTGACTAACATAGATAAGCCTTCTCTTCAACGATGGAATAACCCTAACATTCTTCAAGTTCCAAACGGTTCCCAATGGAGTTACCAAATTAACATTCCCCATACTCGTAACATTAAGAACATCACCATTAGCAATACGTACCTTCCCAAAGTTACCAACCTTTAGATTCACCATCGTCTCCCCGCTGTGCGTAGCGTGAAACGAAGAACCGGAATCCATGACCCAAGAGTCCACCATGCTATCAACACTGCAAAATAATGCCTCGTCATCACTGACGCCTTCATAAACCTGCTCAGCAGTGTTCACCTCAGCAGCCTTTCCCTGTAATTTGTTTGGACAATCACTCTTAATATGTCCAACTTCATTACACTTCCAGCACTTCACATTCTTCCGAGTTCTAGACGAACTCCTCCCTCGACTCCCACTGCTCCCGTTATTTTCCCTTCCCCTGCCAGCATAAAACATACCAGAAGATGATCCGCCATTCGTGCTTTTCCGGCGAACGTCTTTACCCAACACAATATCTCGGACCCCCTCAAATGTCTCGGACCCCCTCAAATGTCAAACCATCGGCCCCAGCAGAACTAGTAGAACACGACTGTAGCACGGTATCTCGTTGACGTCAGCGATTCAATAGAAGAACCCTAACATGCAATGTGGCGATTGAATTATGGTGGCAGAGAACCAACTACCCCTCCCAAGTCAAAACCTAATTGCAACTGGACAAATAATAATAATAATAATAATAATAATAATAATAATCTTTTATGTTTCTTTGTTATCCGTCACACAGACCCCAAACACCCCAAAAAGTTGCCTTTCTTTGTTTGAAAGATATGACAACACAATAAAAAATTGCACCTTCCTTTGACTTGCAAATTAATTCAACCCCAACCACCTTCTTGAATATCACGCCGAACCAAAATTCCTTCAGGTTTTACGAACGAATGAGCCGAAGAAATAGTCGCTCTCGTCTCCGTGCGCCCCGTGTGTTTACCAAACCTTCGGCTCTGATGCCATTTGTTAGGTATTAATCAGAGTCGGTACGCAGCGGAAACACAAACACACACGCACAAACGAAAGCAATTAATAAAAGACACAAGATTTTACGTGGTTCGGTCAAGGCGACCTACGTCCACGGGCTGCAACTAGGGTATATTTATTAAGCACAGTACAAAGATTACAGTACATGACCATGATATATATAGAGAACAATTAGGTTTAATGACTTAGGGACCAAGAAAACGTCAAATGGGTCATCCTCCATAATTAAACGGGCCGCCCCCTTTTATCTTCTAATTGTCAACCAACGAACCCGGCCCAAAAGCCTTCATTAATCCTAACAAAGATCGGGTGTTATAGCATACCTGTGTTTGTGCACTTGCATAGAGTTTGGTCTGATGCTTATGCTCTTTAGTGGGGAATTAGCCTAGAGCTTGTGATTTGATTGGTTGTTTCAATGTAGTTGGACTTTGGCCTCTATAGTGGTACAAGAAAGGCGACTATTCTTGTTCAAAGGGGTTCCGATTGGTGTTGTTGGGTCGGTTAATTTTTCTAATATGAAGCAAACTTTAAGCACCACAAGAAAAACCGTTTGAAGGTTTTTAAGGGCATAATGTTTGTACTCAAGTTCATATGATAAGAGATAACTAGATCAACCCTAGTATGTAACGGCTCTATCTGATACGTATGGAAGCCCACCAACCCAACACTAATTAATTGCTCATATCTCAAACATATATTAGTAAAGATCTTTGATTAATTGTTATGTTATGCTTACAACTACATCAATCATAAAGATAAATAGATTAAATGTTTGGATTTTATTGATAAGGAATACGGTAAAACGAGAAAACTATATTAGTCACTTTGTTGCCTTTATATTTTAAAATAACCGTATTGGCGTGCAAACGTGTTATGTACCTTGGTTTTTTAGTAACTTCATAAATCAATTTTACCTATGCATAATGAATAACTAAATGAAAGCGTCATTTGCCACAACAATACAACAAATCATTTGCTTATCCCGCTTCTTTTCTTAAATCAATTTTACCTATGCATAATGAATAACTAAATGAAAGCGTCATTTGCCACAACAATACAACAAATCATTTGCTTATCCCGCTTCTTTTCTTAATTTTTAATACTATCATTTATGGTTTTACGTCTCTTTTTCACATATTATTCTATAGTTTCACATAACAAAGATGAGGGCAATTTTACATTTATCTTTGCAAAGTCTATAAATGGAGGTTCAAATTGAAGAAACAAAAACCACACCACACCAACAATGAAGAAAACAATCTTCATCGTCTCTCTCCTCATCTTCCTCTCTCTCCCCACCCCCTCCCTCTCCGTCTCCAAACCATGCAACAAAAACGACGAAAAAGTCCTCTTTCAAATCAAGAAATCCCTAGGAAACCCTTACCACTTAACCTCATGGAAGAAAAACGAAGATTGCTGCACATGGTACTGTCTCAAATGCAACAAAGCCACCGGCCGTGTCGTCGAACTCACCATCTCCACCCGCAACATATCCGGCCAAATCCCTCCTGAAGTCGGTAACCTCCCGTACCTCCAATACCTTGCGTTCCGAAAACTCACCAACCTCACCGGTCAAATCCCATCATCCATTTCCAAACTTACTCACCTCACCATGCTCTCATTAAGCTGGACTAATCTCACCGGTCCAGTCCCTTCATTCCTTAGCCAACTCAAAAACCTAAACTATCTAGACTTATCATTTAATAAACTCACTGGCTCTATACCTCCAGAGCTTGCAACGTTACCGAAATTAACCGAAATTAACCTCAGTAGAAACAAGCTAACCGGTGTCATCCCGGAATCATTCGGGAAGTTCAGCAAAAACTTTCAATCTCTTCACCTCTCACATAACCAGCTAACTGGACAAGTACCCAAATCTTTAAGACACTTAAACTTCTCCACCGTCGACTTTTCACGAAACAAATTGACAGGTGATTTAAGCATGTTTTTTGGACGAAACAAGACGATCCAAATAGCTGATTTTTCAAGGAACACCTTCCAGTTTGATATTTCAAAGTTTATATTTCCGGCTAGTTTGACATGGTTAGATTTGAATCATAATAAGATTTATGGAAGTCTACCGGCTTCTTTGAGGGGACTAAATTTGCAGAACTTGAACGTGAGTTATAATAGGTTGTGTGGGAACATTCCTAAAGGTGGAGAGCTGCAGAATATGGCTACCACGTCTTATTTACATAACCGGTGCTTGTGTGGGTCTCCGTTGCCGGCTTGTTCCAAAGGATCTGGACTGTCCTAAATAAAGTTATGTTAAGATTGAATAAGTTTATTGTGGTATCTTAATTCAGGAATTTTAAGTGTTTATCAATGAATGTGTGCAACGCTTTTATTCATGACCGTTCTTAAGTAAACCCTGAACTTGATTATATATGTACTTTGTTTTAGTGATCCCCAAGGGCTTCACCTTAATTTAATGATTAGCTCTCATGAAGATTATGTGATAATATGGAAGTTTAAGTTATCATATATTAAGTGTGTCCTCAAATTCATGATGATCGTTATCACTTATTAGTCACACAATAACCATTTTTCAATCAATACTAACTTTTTACCCTACTTAGAGCATATGGAGTCCTTTCATTTTTCCCATTTTATCTTGCATGTAACATCATCTTCACATTAACTTTCCCATTTCCACATATGTCGTTCAATCTTATCCAAGTTTTTCCTGTTTTGATTTATTTATATAATTCAAAAATATTAATAATTCTTAAATTAATTAAGTTAATATCAAACAATATGTAAAACATGTTTAATGTGCTAGTGTAGCGGGTAAACTATAGTAGCAACATAAATAAACAAATAATTATAGCACTAATCCTCTAATAAGTTCCTGTACACTCCCCTTTGGAAGACTACAACTGAGTGTAAACAAAAACCAAAAAGCAAGATTCAAATTTGAGAGACTACTAATTCCAGTTTGTTTGGACACAATATGTCAACTTTACAAAAGTACGGGTAGGCTTATGAAAATTGTATATCACATGATACTCAAAAGAACTCCATTAAACAAAAATAATTTTGACATTTTATTCATTTCCAGTATTGTAAAAATGAATAAATAAATGAGTAGCTTGTGACACAAAGATACATAAAGTTACATATATGTCTCTCATATATTTCATAATATGTAATATCTCTTATTTGAGATGAAAATGTGTAGAAATTTATAGTTTTTTAGTAGTGGAAACAAATATGTAATCTTGTTAACCACATATTTTTTATTTTTATACACAATGATCTTTACTAATTAAAAAAATTTACCTATAATTGATCCTTACGAGTTTTTATTTTTTGAAATCGTTGTATTACATATTCGACCGAAACTTGTTAAAAAATCCCTTTATATGTAACAAATGTAAGAACCATTCATGTATCCATCCCTCATCCTATTAAACAATTCCATCTTCACATGAGGCAAGGCTAATGTTGTTTTTACAATCAAACCTTCAAATCACCCTAATTTTGACATATGTAACAAATGTAAGAACCGTTCATGTATCCATCCCTATCCTATTAAAAAATTCCATCTTCACATGAGGCAAGGCTAATGTTGTTTTTACAATCAAACCTTCAAATCACCCTAATTTTGACCAAATCTTACCCAAAAGTACATGAAGAGCACCTTTTTAAGCTAGTGCGTATGTACTTCTTCGAAGATTCAACGATTTTATAACGCAAGACAAAGTTGATAGAGAAACAAACGAAGCTCTAATGCTACTTGTTGAAGACGAAACGAGGAGTTATTTACAAGCCACAGATAACATATTTTGGGTTAAGGCAATGGAAGTCTCCTTAGAGTCTATTAAGAAAAAGTATAACATAACTTCCTAAAGATCAAGGCCATCAAGCTCAAATGGATGTTTAAACTTAAGCGTGATGTAACATCCCCAAAATTTTGATCCAAATTTGACAACTTAAGAAAGTTAAGAGATCAAAAATAATATCAAGACAAGTCATGAGAAAATATTAAATAAAGAAATATAAGAAAATAAGAAAATAAAAATATTTCCTAAGTAAAGTTTACTTACATGAAAGAAACTTCATCCCACATGGAAAGATGTAAGAAAATGGAAGCATTCCACTAAGGTATAAATAAGGAAGATGGAATCCATCTCACATGGAAAGTGGTAAAGAAATGAAAGCTCTTTATAAGGAAGAGATTTTCCATAGTAATATTCTTTTATGAATATCATGCACCAAGTGGTCCTAGCGGAAGGTGCGTAGCACCCGACGCGCACAGCGCACGCTCTCACGCTCGGGCTCGGGCTAGGACGACGGCGAAGGGCGTTGGGCGCAATGTGGCGCTTTGATGGCGCACTTTACACTTCGCGATGGACCATGATGACTTAGAGACACGTGTCACACTCTGGTGACACGTGGCAACAGGCCAGGACACGTGTCAGACCACGTGGCGGCATGTGGCACATGTGTCAGGCCACGTGGCGACACGTGGCAAGACCTCGGGAATGTAGGCGCCGCGCTACGCGTCGGAGTCAAGGCAGAGTCCCATCGCGTACCGCGATGGGACACAAAATCAACTATAAAAGGGGAGGCCATGAGCTCATTCCCACAGCCACTCTCTCTACCTCGGTTTGCGTGCCGAACATCGTTTTGCGTGCCACCGACCCGACAATCATAACCTCGTAATACTGTGCCATAAACCCGGTGTTTTCCCGAAGTACATGCACGACCCGGCGACCGAACATTACCTTGATTTGCGTGCCAAGAAGAGTTGATCAAGAACGCCTTGATAAACGTGCATATAGAGTAGAAGTAATGCCCGTATAAACTTAGGAATATCTAACTCCGAATACCCGTGCGAGGTAAGGGGTTCTGCCTAAGTTATTATTTTATTATTTATAGCTTAGACCATAGTCGGAGTTATAACCGAACCTTGATTACAATTAAGAATTTTATAACTTTTCTTAAGTAAAGGTTATGATCAAAATAGTATTTCTTTATGATTAAGAAATATAATGTTCAAAGATTATAGTTAAAGAAATTAATGTTTCTTCTTGAAAAAGAAACTCAATATAGACGTTTCTTCCTGAAGAAGAAACGTAGCATATAATTGGTAAAATAAAGAAGAGGACTAAAGGTCCAAATGCTTTATATAAACAAATGATTTCATCAAGGTTGAAGTTATACGAAATAGACTAAAGGTCTAAAGCTAGATCGATGATCTAGTTATTTATACAAAGGTTATTCTCGTACTATAGGTCCGAGGTAACAAAACAAGAAGAAGGAATCAGAAAACAGGAATCAGTATCAGAAACTGATTATAAACAGAAAAGGTGAATACACCCCAAACCTTTTATAATGAGTCTAAATGTTTGCATAGGATTTACGAATCCTTAAAACTTTGTGTTACAATAATAAGAAACGGACACTCTGATTAAGAGTATACATGTGTCTGGATCCAAACATACATGGTGACTCGGCATTTCCCCGAGGCCATGCATATCATCAACATGCCTCTGAAGGTCTACAGGACTGTTCAGAGAAATGATATTGTGTATATAATTAATTGTACATGGTACTTAGGGTAATTTGATCCCAATCTAGTTGGGTGCCTAATGAGTAGTCACAAAGGTATTATTGTTGGTTTCACAAAGGTATTAAAAAGAGATTTTAGAGTCAGCGTTATTCAGCAGCTTTGTGTTGACGTATTTTCCCACCCATGTTTCAGGGAAACAAGAAAGGTTAGAACAAGCAAGAAGGAATAGAAGATTGAAGTTATAGTCATTAGATGCTATCTGATGGCTCAGATATTTTATTTCAAAATAATATAAAGAGTTATGTTTTTCAAAGAAATGTATTTGAAATATCAAACGGGTATTTTAACCCGAGAGTTTAATAAGTTTTCAAAGTAATAATATTTTATTAAAGATTTCCGCTGAAATAAAACCCGCAACTCTGATTTAATTACAAAACAGGTACCAACTTGTGGTCACACGCCTAGGCCCTAAAGTGGGGTGTGACACGTGATGAGCAAGAAAAACTGCAGTATAAAGTTAGTCTCATATCGAAAGGCAATATGCAACAAAACGGGATCAATTTTAGCGGTTATTTAAAAAGAGCCAGCACTTTGACTAATTAAACTCTTGGAGATGTAAGAGTTGGTCTTGAATACCACCTTATTTCGAGTAAAAAACTGGGGGTGTGATTGTTGCACGGTAATTCCCAACTCGCCACAAGTCAGTGATGGAGAGGGTACTTTGGGAATTCCTAAACCAAGTGGGTTTGGATTTTAATGTTTATAGATTGTTATATTTAGATTAATGGGCTGATTGGTTTATTCAGATCTGAATGAGTCAGGTCTAAATGAGCCTTTGTCCCATTCAGCAACAACAAGTCTGAATGATTCAGACCTAATTTTAACCATTCAGATGTTTTTCTGTTTGAAATCAAACAATCTGAAGTCTAAATGAATCAGATGTTTACCTGAATTGTTCCATTCAGATGTAAACAAACAGCCCCAAAGTTGAATTTAAATCTAGTTTGTACTTAAAGTCTATCGGTGATATGTTACTATATGTAAACCGAGTTATAGTATTTTTGTGATCAAGATTTTGATTATATATTTCTTGATTAATAAAAGTGTTTATTAAACTCAATAATGTTATTGACAGTAAAACATCTGGCGAATGACGATGATTTGATTAAATCATTATTAAGCATAAATTTTGATTACTAATTTACGACGAGCAACAACATCCGAGCTTATTAAATTTGTGAAAAAAAGATCTATTGAAAAAAGAGGTGGATGTTATGCAAGTTACATTTTTACTTTTTGAGTAGGTGCAATAATATGTTAACATAGTAACCTTTGATGCGCTATGGCTTTTGGATTGTGTATAGAAAAACAAAATGTGGTTCTAGGTTTGATATAAAAGTCGTTTAGGTTTGATACGGAGTATAAAAGTCGTTCACCACTAGATCCATAATTTCTACATCTTTAGCATTCATGACATTTAATTTAGACAACCATCTCTTCACTCGAATCTCGCTTCACCAAAATCATGAATGTGAGTTCTATTTTTATTTTAATACGTTAAAACATTTAACTAAAATCGCTCATTTTTCATTTCAAACTAAATATCTTAAATATGTCTGATGTATTAACTTAAAACTTGAGGAGCATGGTATGTTTAGTAAAAATGGGAAATATCTTACTAATCTATTAAATCAATACAAGTCTTCCACATGTCCTTCTACTAAGTTGTCCACCTACGCCTCCAACTCACCATCTTTCCATTCTAAGAGTGTCTCTAATGCTGTCACGTGTCATATTCACCACACACCCAATAATCTTATATTTGGAAGATTTTTCATAACCCATCACCAATTTCACCACTCATTTTTCTCTTTAACCTCTTCAAGAACATACGAACCCTAATTCCGTCGCTCATATCCAACATCGAACGTCTACAGTATTTACCAACAATTGTTTAATCTATCATGTTTTTCTTCACTTCCAATGTTATTGATGTCTTCAATCGGTTCGATTCCGTTCAATTGATCGTTTCTCCGAGGAGATGTTATAAGGGTTTTTTGGCCAATTAATGATGATTATAACAGATCGATTCTCCGATGAATATATTAAAGGTAATTAACAATCCATTCTTGCATATAGAGTTAGTTATTTATTATAATATCAGATGAATATATTCCGGCCACTTTGTTATAAGCATATTTTATGTTTTCTGAGATTTTCCGGCCAATTTGTTATTGTTTTGTTTAGTGAATATTAAGAATTGAATTTCCGTTCAATTTCTTAATTTTTTTCCGTCCAGTTTTTTATTGTTTTCTTTGTCCATTTCTTAAATTTTCCGTCCAATTTCTTATTGTTTTGTTTACTAAATATTAAGAAGTGAATTTCCGTTCAATTTCTGATTTTTTTTCCGTCCAATTTGTTATTCTTTTCTTTACTAAATATTAACAAACATAATTTTCGTCCAATTTTTATTTTTTTTCCGGCCAATTTTGATTCAGTTTTATCAAAAGTCAGAAACTTCAAATTAATAATACAATTATTTTGAATGTTTAATAAATTTGTTTGTAAATTATTTGTTTCCTATATAATATTAATCTTTAATTTTCCAGAAATTTAATTATAAATTTACTAATTTTTTATTAATATTTACTAAATTCACTATATTATAATATTGATCTTTAAAATACATATTAAATTATAATATTCATCTTCCAAATATAACTTATTTTAGAATTTTCTAAAAATATAAATGTACATTAACTTAATCTGTTATTAGTTGACCTGTTTACTATAATTTGAAATTCAAATTATATTTAAAGCTTTGATATAAAAACGATAATTAAGAAAATAATTTATGTTTTTATTATTGTTATTATTTGATTCCTAAATTACTCAATTTATTATTATTATTAAATATTAACTGATTTTCGAAAAAACTTAAACATTGAAATATTAAATATTAGAATATAATACATTCTAATAATACTCTTTTTTATAATCAATCTGTTATTTTTGGACATGATTATTTGAATATAATTTATTTTTTAATTTATAATATTCAATGTATAATTATTCCAATAATAGTATTTTTTTTTTATAATCAATGTGTTATTTTTGGAGATAATTATTTACAATAAACCAGTTTATTATATTCAAACTTATGTTTGGAACGTTTCTATACATAATACGTTTAACAAAATTAATATTATCTAATCCTACTATGTTTTAATTTGTGGTCAAAATTTTGAATTTCAAATAAACACAAATTAAATTCTTGATTGTTTTTAAAAACTATTTTTGTTAAGCAATCAATAAATTAGTTTACAACAGATTTGACATTTCCATAATAACAAATTATATTTCAAAACATTTTAGAGTTAAATACATATATTTTAATGGTTTAGCTCGGGTTTGATTTTCCTTTTTACACACACACACACACACACACATATATATATATACTTATTTAGCAACCGATTTTACGATAAAGTTAATCTTTCCAAAGTCAACATAAATTTAAACAATCTTTCTAAAGTTATTTGAAATTTCTTTTATCGTAAAACGTTTTTAAGTTTTGCAAATTTAACAAAATATTAATGTTAGTGATTTAACAAAATATTAATGTTAGTAATTATAAATTTACTAATTATTAATATTTACTAAATTTACTATATTAATCTTTAAAATACATATTAAAGTATAATATTGATCTTTCAAATATAATTTATTCTAGAATTTTCTAAAAATATAAATGTACATTAACTTAATCTGTTATTAGTTGACCTGTTTACTATAATTTGAGATTCAAATTCTATTTAAAGCTTTGACTATAAAAACGATAATTAAGGAAATAATTTATGTTTTTATTATTGTTATTATTTGATTTCTAAATTACTCAATGTGTTATTATTAAATATTAACTGATTTTCGAAAAACGTTAAACATGGAAATATTAAATATTAGAATATAATACATTATAATAACACTTTTTTTATAATCAATCGGTTATTTTTGGACATGATTATCTGAATATAATTTATTTTTTTAATTTATAATATTCAATGTATAATTATTCTAATGACAGTATTTTTTATAATCAATATGTTATTTTTAGAGATAATTATTTACAATAAACCGGTTTATTATATTCAAACTTATGTTTAGAAAGTTTCTATACATAATACGTTTAACAAAATCAATATTATCTAATCCTATTATGTTTTAATTTGTGATCAAAATTTTGAATTTCAAATAAGAACAAATTAAATTCTTGATTGTTTTCACATACTATTTTTGTTAAGCAGTCAATAAATTAGTTTAAAACGGATTTGACATTTCCATAATAACAAATTATATTTCAAAACTTTTTAGAGTTAAATAGATATTTTTTTAATGAGTCAGCTCGGGTTTAATTTTCCTTTTAACACACACACACACACACACACATATATACACACTTATTTAGCAGCCGAATTTATGATAAAGTTAATCTTTTCAAAGTCAACATAAAATTAAACAATCTTTCCAAAGTTATTTGAAAATTCATTTATTCTAAAACGTTTTTAAGTTTTGTAAGTTTAACAAAATATTAATGTTAGTGATTTAAAAGTTTGTTGCAAGATTGGTCAAAAATAAAAAATAAGTGTTCAAGATGAGTTTCTTTTGGTAGAATGTTTGAAGAAGTTTAACAATTTATTCTATTAATAGTATTATTTATTATAATATATTTAATTTGGATGCTATTGTTTTATTAAATTTTCAGGTGGTGAAGCAAAATGAGTTTCTTTTGGTAGTATGTTTGAAGAAGTTGACGGTGGTTTAATATGAAAGAACATGTTTATGTCTTTTGTTGATGTTTTTTATTTGTTCGGTGTACATTAACTTATTGTAACTTTTAACTTTTAATATCTAGACAAAGTAAATGGTTAACGTTTTGGTCCGAAAGTTTGAATAAGTTTTGTGTTGCTTGAATTTGTTATTTAAATTTATTATGTTTGTTAACATGTTTTTCCACCCGCGTTTTAGGCGGGTATATACCCTAGTATGTACATTCAACAATACCTTAATTAATTTAGGCAAGTTGTGTTACCTTGAAAGCATTTTGTTTTTTAAAGTAGCACCCACCAAATATACATTAATCGTACTGGCTTTTGGTGTCCGGGATGAATGCAAACATATAATTCACCAACTCCCCAACACAAATGCATCCCCGAAGCATTATTAAAATCATGTACACTTTTATTATTATACACAACACGATTTTGAAGAATCAAGGTAGTTAAATATCTCAAATATCTCTTGAATACATATAGAGGTTCTTTCAAACAATGAAACGATAGAAACCGTTATTATTACACATATACTATCCCTGATAATCCATAACAACCTTCAATCGAAAATTATCAAACATTTGGAGCATTTGTATCATTTGAACCGGTTAAATAATTAGCTATACTTTTAATAACTTTTTTAAATAAATCAAAACGATAAAAACTTATATAAAATGGAATTGCACACTGTTGTTTGGGAAAAAAGTGGGAAGATTTTGGAACAAAATAGTAAAAAACTGATATGACGTTAATATGACATTCGGGTCATTGGGTGAAATTAAAGACATTATGCATTCTGCGGTTTGGTTATCCTTATTCAACTTGCTAACTGAATGCACTCGTTTTCCGTGCCCGGTGTGTGAATACATGGGTTTTACATGTCTGGCGTAATGTGAGGCCCAACTCGCAACCAGTTCATCTTAATCTTGCTTGTGTACTACCATTTGTTTTCGATTTTAATCAATATTATAAGTGAATAACGGGTTTAGATGTGTGTACTACATGTTGGGTCTTTGTGTCTGATTATCGGAAGCCATATAATTATAAATCTTAGACCCTAAAGTGAAATTTGAAAATCTTTTTCACATGAATATTTAAATAATCGACTAAAGTGAACAAGAAAACACATTGTTGGCATGCATGAGTATGATGTGTGGACCATCTCCTGTTTACATGTCCTGTCCCTTTCCCCGCATCAGATGCACATGCCTGTAACACAGCCTTATGACGAACTCTTGTTGTAGCTTCAGCAATGTACATTGAACAAGTCTACATGTTTGTACTTTGGCAGCCTTTTAGGGCATCTACAACAACAAACTTACACAAACCGTCACATCAGATTTCAAACTTTTCTCAAAAACCCCAACTTTTTTTCACAACAAACATCCACAAATCACCACATCATCACCTACTTCTAAAACTAATTTATATTTAATCATATTACTTTTATAAACAATTTATTTTTTATATTGCACAAATATTCAAATGATACACTAAACATTTGAAAAATATAACTTTTGAAGAAAAAACATTTTAAAATTATAACTTAAAAAATATAAATTTAAAAATAAAGCATTTAAGAAAATAAAAATTTTAGTTTTTTGGTGTATTTTATGTGTGTTATAAAATTTATAGAACTAATTATATATTTAATTTCTTTTAGCATTATGACTTCAATTTAATTTCTTTTAGCATTATGACTTCAATTTAGTTGAAGAAAAGATGCAAAAATAAATACAAAATTACATTGTAAAAGTCTAGGATCAAGTTTGTTAAATCTATAACAATGAGGATGAAAAATATAATTTGGTTAAAGAAATCATAATATGTATTTAACCTAATTCTAGTCCTCTTCCACAGCCGCCATCATTGGTTTCTTCCCTGCATCTTTCATCCATGGTTTCATCCTATTTCTAATTTCAATCCTCAAATTAACAAGTAATCCTCCTATATCTTGTCTTAACTTTTTTTGTTTAATATAAAATTCTTTTCATCTTTTGGCGGAGGGCCCACTTCGTCGTCCGTTGCAGGGTTGCAGTTCCAGACCTGCATCACAACCCCCCGCCTCCACATCGGTTACATCTGCACAATAGTTCGTCCGTCGTTTGCCATGTGTGTACAGACCTCGGGGTGTGACCCCGTTATGGATGCTCTTAACAAAATAGTTAAAACGTTACTATTTTTTGTTACTTTTTCTTCTAGTTTTATTTTGAATTCTAGACAAAGTGCATAGGATCCCTTTATTTTGCTATTAGTCCATGTGTATTCGAGGGGCTACAATTGGGGTGAATTGTGATACGTGACGCCCAGTCAGTATGGAGTGAAAATTTGTTTTTAGGGTGTAATGGTGTAGGGGCTACAAGTTGGGCCCACAGTTTCTTTTTTTATTATTTTCTTTTTATAATTAAACTAATAAAATAAAAATCAATTTATTTAAATAATTAAATAAAATTGCATTAAAATTAAAAAGAAATACAAAAAAAATAACTAAAAAAATACATAACTAAAAATATAAAAAAACATATAACTCGGTTGGCGTACATGTTTAGGTTCAGGTCGGGAAATTGAAACAGTTAGCTCGGTTGGTTTAGGTTCATCGGGTTCCATTGTATAGGTTCAGGTTATTTCTAGGATTCATTTTGCATATACATATATATATATACACACACACACAACATATATACATATACATACACACACAACATATATACATATACATACACATACACACACACAACATATATACATATACATATACACACACAACATATATACATATACATACACAAACACAACACATATACATATACATATACATATACATATACATATACATATACATATACATATACATATACATATACATATACATATACATATACATACACACACATACATATATGCACACACACAATCCATACATGCTGGCACCACCAAGAAGAACAAATCGTCGGACAAGTTAATGTCGCCCCCCCCCCCCACATTTCGCCCCACAATTCGCCTAGGGGGGCGGTGTTTGCGCCCCAAATCCCCCACTTTTCACCCATTTTCTCGCCCACTACACATGGCCTTATAGTTCATTGAATAATTTGAACCGTATTCAAACATGTAAATGGAACATACGATTGAGAAAAAATGTACATGATCATTATTTATATATTTTGCTTTTACATGGTTTTAAATAAAATAAAACCGCTAAATATGTTCGTTTCAACAAAATATTATATCGCATCAAATAATAAGCAGTGGAATCTCGTGTAATGTCAAATAATTTACAAAATCTTATATCGTATCAAACAATTGACATAATATTGTATCGTGTCAAACAATTACAGTCACGCGAACCTGTGAAAATCTCAGTACAACCCAAATGCATAACATGCCTATACGTGTCATATAACAAGTCGTATAGAATCTTACGAGTCAAGTCGATGTGAATTCTGAAAATTCGGATGCCCTACCAGTATACAGAAATCCCATGCAACCTCTATAGGCTATACGAGTCGTAAAAAGGGTATTTGAAAAAACGGGCCAGGAAGTGTTATTAGCATGACCCTTATTCTAGCTCAATAGCAACAAATATTAGTTTCCCCTCCTAAAAATCTATAAATAAACACCAAAATTACAGGAAACAAAACTACACCAACAATGAAGAAAACAATCTTCGTCATCTCTCTCCTCATCTTTCTCTCTCTCCTCACCCCCTCTAACTCAAGCAGTACCCCAGCCTGCAACAAAAATGAAGAAAAAGCCCTCTTCCAAATCAAGAAATCCCTAGGAAACCCTTACCACTTAACCTCATGGAAGAAGAACGAAGACTGCTGCACATGGTACTGTCTCAAATGCAACAAAGCCACCGGCCGTGTCATCGAACTCACCATCTTCTCCGACAACATTTCCGGCCAAATCCCACCTGAAGTCGGTAACCTCCCGTACCTCCAATACCTGGAGTTCCGAAAACTCACCAACCTCACCGGTCAAATCCCATCATCCATTACCAAACTCACTCACCTCACCATGCTCTCATTAAGCTGGACTGATCTCACCGGTCCAGTACCTTCTTTCCTTAGCCAACTCAAAAACCTAAACTATCTAGACTTGTCATTCAACAAACTCACCAGCTCTATACCTCCAGAGCTTGCAACATTACCAAAACTAGTCGAAATTGACCTCAGCAGAAACAAGCTAACCGGTGTGATCCCAGAATCATTTGGGAAGTTAAGTAAAACCTTTGTAGCTCTTCACCTTTCACATAACCAGTTAACTGGACAAGTACTGAAGAAACACTAATTAACCCCGGGCAGATTACGGATAATCTGGGGGTTAAATAGATGTTTCCCACGAGGGTTAGGTCCGGCAAGATGGTTATTCTTCTGATGACCTGCAAAACAGACACCGTGAGCTCGTCACTGAGAAGGGGGTACCTCCTTGTGACCACCCTCCTGCGTGAGAATCAGACTAGATTGCTCTTGAATATAAGTGTATATTAAGAGAAATAGCTAGAGAGAAGATATCAGATAATATATGAAGATATAAGATAATGATACCGTTCCAAGGTGTTGGAGTATTTATAGCCGAAGGTAGGTTTCCAAGCAGGTACAGCCGGCTGAATAGTATTCCTTTTCGACCAACTGTGGGCTACGCACATGCCATGCTAGTGGTTGGTGGGTAGGCAGCGGCTGATAGTGACATGGCCGGCTGTGTACTATTTCTTTTCCACCAACTGCAGGCTATGCACGTGCCACGACAGGGGTTGGTGAGTAGGCAGTGGCTGATAGTGACATTAAGTACTAGAGCGTGCTGCTCGTCGTACTGTTGTCAGTGAGCTGTCGCAGCTTTGGTCAGATCTTTTGTCCATACCTTGGCAGGTATAGTACAAAAGGTCCTCCAGTAGCGTACGGACTGGCTCATTTGGGCGGGAGAATTCCCGGCTTTGGGCGGGAGTATTCCCGGCTTGCTCATTCCCTCTTCAGGTGACATTACTGAATTATTTGAGAGTTAGTGCCTTGTGCGTGTAGCCTTGCTGTGCGGGTAGCCTTCCCCGATGGCTAGTATCCGTAGCTGCGGGAACAGGCGGAGTACGTCACCATTGGGAGGCTTTTCCTGCGGGAACAGCTTGCGTACTGCGCGTAAGGACGTCGCGTCTCTGAGCATGGTTGGTCCTGCGGATCCAGTTGGTCTTTGCGCAGACGTCCCTCTTTAAGGTGTCTTGCGAGTTCAACTGCGCAGACGTCTCTTCGAGGTGAGTCTTGCGGGTCCAACTGCGCAGACGTCCCTGTTTAAGGTGAGTCTTGCGGGTCTAACCGCGCAGACGTCCCTGTTCAAGGTGAGTCTTGCGGGTCCAACTGGGCTCTGCTGGGACCTACCTCTTCAAGTACCAAAGTCTTTAAACTTCTCAGTAATAGATTTAGCAAAGAACCAACTGAGTGGTGACTTAAGCTTGTTGTTTGGAAAGAACAAGGTGATTGAACGAGCTGATTTTTTCTAGGAATGGGTTCCAGTTTGATATTTCGAAGGTGGTGTTTCCGAAGAGCTTGACGTGGTTGGATTTGAATCATAATAAGATTTATGGGAGTTTGCCGGTGACGTTGACGGGGTTAAGTTTGCAGAATTTGATGTGAGTTATAATAAGTTGTGTGGGAAGATTCCTCAAGGTGGGAAACTGCAGAGTATGGAGCAGACTTCGTATGTTCATAACCAGTGTTTGTGTGGGTCTCCGATGCCGGCTTGTTCCAAAAGATCTGGACTGTTTTAAACTAGAGAGATGAAGTATGATTATGGTTTATTTAAGGTTTATGTTATGTTGTCTAAATTCCTGTACTTTTAAGCTTTTAGTAGTGTTGTTAAGGGTTCTAAATATGTGTTTGAAGATTGGATGTCATGAATTGGACTGCTCTTTATTTATCTATCTATCATATTTTAACTAGGGTCATTAAAAATCTTGTGGTTGAGTCTTGTTTTTAAAACTCTTAAAAATGCGTGAGAGATGTTGCGCTTGAAATCGGCTTCTCTGTAATTTTTATTGAGTCGAGCTAAGATAAGCTCACACGTTAGCTAGCTTGTTTGGCCTTCTTAAACTAAATGCCAAATTTTAATACATGTATAACTCATATATAATTCAAAATTTTTTTTGACTAGAGTCTTTTATGAGCCGAGCTTCAAATAACATTTTAGCTTGTTAAACTAAACGAATCAAGACTAGTTCGCTCGTTTAACTTCAAGCCCAACCCCAACCAAGCTTGTATCACCTCATTTACATCCGTTTGTTTACTTGAAATGGTAACAGTCAAAGTTATGTTATTTCTTATTTGGTATTTTCATTGATTCGAGGGAAAGGGACAATAAAGCCGTGCGGTTAAAACTCTTGATTGATTGGAGTATACATTTTCGTATTGTGAACGCAAGCAACCCTTTTACTCTAGGTCCAACCCAAAATTTACATGCGTGTTTAGCTGAATATTGTCGCTAAATCAATGGAAACAATTACAAAACAAAACATAAAACGTAAACTTACAACACAAAACAGATTTATTGTATTGACATCAACAACCCATAATTCATTAATTCCAATTGCTTTTCTTCCATTCTCGAAAATTTATACCCCCAAAACTTCCAATCAGTTTAACTTTCTTTCTTGTGGGCCTTGGACTATTTACTGCAGCCCACTTGTTTAGTCCATTTATATTTACCAAAGTTGGCCCACGAGAATCCCAAATTTCTATATTTCTTTTCTCTTACCTTAGTTGACTTAAATTTCCTTTAATTCATTTGCGCCAATTATTCAACACCCCAATTCCAAATTGCCATCTTTTGTCTTTATACGTTTTAAACAGCCAAAACAAATTTATTGCCACCAAACCTAAAACATCTAGCAGCTTGTTATATAACACATCAATGTTAACACAAAGAAAGTTAAATGTATATATTTAAAAATGATAATACTGCCCGTTTCTTTTACTAGTCAATATTATATTCCCAAATATCCTTGAAAGCAAGGTTTCATAATTAAATATAATGTCTCAAATGACCGTGCAACTTTTCTAAAGCGCGGAAGAAAGCATGGCTAAGCGCTTGCTATAGTTTATACTACATGTTGGGCATTATGGAGAAAGAGAAACGATATAGACATTTAACAAATATAAGTAGGGCAACCGTCTGTTCCAAAACATTAAGGTGACCGCTATTAATGAGGTGCGGCATCAGTGAATCGGTAGTCCATTCGGTGTGAATCTTTGGTGTGAGAACCGTGTGATTGCTTCTAATATATGTAGTTTGACTGGGGTATTTATTTGACTTTGGATATTGGTATCACTTCTAACCCGGCCGTTTGATTGAAGTCAATTTAACAGTTGTCCCACAATCAATAATTGACTTTGGCATGGATTGCTACGTCGGTAATAATACCACTACGTGGGATACAACCGTCCCCAATATATACTTCATCAGGTATTGCTTTTATTTAATATCTTCTATTAACAAGCCGTAATCTACTTTTCCTCTACAAAATCTATAAATAACATTCGAACTAAAACAACAAAACCATAACAAAAATGAACAACGCAATCTTCATCCTTTCCATCATCTCTCTCCTAATCTTCCTCTCTCTCCACCTCCAAACCATGCAATAAAAACGACGAAAAAGTCCTCTTTCAAATCAAGAAATCCCTAGGAAACCCTTACCATCTAGCTTCTTGGCAAACCACTCTAGACTGCTGCGAATGGTACAGTCTCAAATGCAACAAAACCACCGGCCGTGTCATCGAACTCACAATCTTCTCGGGCAACATATCCGGCCAAATCCCACCCGAAGTCGGTGACCTCCCATACCTCCAAACACTCGAGTTCCGAAAACTCACAAACCTCACCGGACAAATCCCATCGTCCATTACTAAACTCACTCAACTCACCATGCTCAGATTAAGCTGGACTAATCTATCCGGTCCAGTCCCTTCATTCATCAGCCAACTCACAAACTTAAACTTTCTCGATTTATCATTCAATGATCTCACTGGCTCTATACCCCCAGAGCTAGCAAAGTTGACAAAACTTAACGGCTTACATCTAGACAGAAACAAGCTCACAGGAGTCATCCCAGAATCATTCGGGACGTTCACTGGAAGCGTCCCGGATCTTTACCTTTCACATAACCAGTTAACTGGAACCGTACCCAAATCTTTAGGGTACTTAAACTTCACAGTGCTAGACTTTTCAAGAAACCAACTGACAGGCGATTTAAGTATGTTTTTTGGACCAAACAAAACAATTCAAATAGCTGATTTCTCAAGGAACAACTTCCAGTTTAACCTCTCGGAGGTTAAACTCCCAGCGAGCTTGACATCTTTAGATTTGAATCATAATAGTATATTTGGTGGACTGCCGGCAGAGTTGACTGGACTGAGTTTGCAGTACTTGAACGTGAGCTATAATTGGTTGTGTGGGGCGATTCCTCAAGGCGGAAACCTGCAGGATTTCGATAACACGTCGTATTTTCATAACCGGTGTCTGTGTGGTTCGCCATTGACGGCGTGTACCTGAATATATATGTGTGGCTCCGGTGGAGTATGTTAAATCAGTGATGGATATAATTTCCATGACAGCGAATACGAATAAGGGATAAGATTGTTACGGACTGCCGCGTTATTGAAAGCCTTGTTTCCCGGGTTTATATGGGATCTAATTATTGTTGTCGGTGTATTATATATTCGTGTGTCTGGACATAAAATCATAAATATAATAAAAATAACTTTGTATTTAAGAGTTAAAAGACAACATAAACCAGTATTTCAGTAGCCCGTGGTTGGTTTAGTTATGGTTTAGATTAAACTAATATTATTGAAAATATTTGAAAAGGTGTAGAATTTATTAGACGTACTGCAATATTATTAGTCATAGCTTAGGGTTAATTGAGTAATATGGTGTTCTGTATATAAACTCAACTCTTATAACATTAATCCTTATAAAACTTATGCAAATACAATATTTAGTGAATTAATTTTAGATAAGATAACAAAGTCCGTTATTTCATTATTTTTATAACTAATTGAAATGTTGAAAACGGTATGTAACTAACTTCAAGTACATATCGTGAATGAACAAATGTAGACAGTAGAAGACGGACATGAAGTTGTACATGGCATACTCTGGCCTTTAGGCATCGGCAAATTGTTGCAACACTACAAACAAAATGCCATCTAGTGTCACACATTTTTAACGGCATTTAGCTTTTGTGCCACTAATTTAAGTTTTTAATGGCACTTTGCGTATGCCATCTTTGCTCATAACACACTTTTAGTGACACTTAGTATTAGTGCCACTAATTTACGATTTTAATGGCATTTTGAGTATGCCACTAAAAATCTAGTGTCACACGCTTTTAATGGCATTTAGATTTTGTGCCACTAATTTATGTTTTAATGACACTTTGTGTATGCCATATTTTCTTATAACACATTTTTAGTGGTACTTAATTTTAGTGCCACTATTTATGATTTTAGTGGCACTTTAAATATGCCACTAAAAAGCCATTGTTACACGCTTTGAATGGCATTTAGTTTTGTGCCATTATTTTAAGTTCTTAATGGCACTTTGGGTATCCCATATTGCACTACAAGAAAATAAGGCTAATGCAACCTCAGTAAAAGGTGCATTAGGCTTTAAAAAAGTTGCATTATGCCTAATGCAACATTTTATCAAGGGCTGCGTTAGATGAAGTTGCATTAGACCTAATGCAACATTTTTGTTAGATAACGCAACCTTTTCAAAAAGGGTTGCATTTACTATTCAAATGCAACCTTTTTAGGATGCAACTTTTGGTACTTTTAAATGCAACTTTTCAAATAACAATGCAACCTTTATTACCTCATAAACGCAACACTTTCATATCAAATGCAACATTTTTTACGGGCAAACGCAACTTTGTAGCTCATTATTTGAAGCAATAAAATTTCCATTACACCAACAAAATGACAACATAATTATAATAGATAATCATATATTTTAATTTAACATATATCCAATCTCAAAATAACAACCTAATCAAAATAAGGTTGTCAATAACAATTATAAAAAGTAACGAAAACCCCCTACTCATCTCTAAGAACTTGAAGTACGCTAGTAAGCAGCTTTTCCAAAATATTCCGCATCGTAGCCTCAAAGTTTGCTCGTTAGTTGTTAAAATCTTTCCACATAGCTTCTAACTCAAGTTTTTTTTTTCCTTTAATGGTTCTCTTCAATTTCTTTTCGCATTTCTAAGCAATTGTGTTTTTTAAAATTCAACACTCGCTTTAGTGATTTCATAAGTTGACCCCAAAGCTCCTTGATGTGCAATTCTTCTTCTATGTTACCTACAAAAAAGAATCATTATGTTAACAAATGACACTGACAAAATTCATATTAAACATGATTATTGATTAGTATTTTACACAAGAGGATTACACAAGCAGATTATGAAAGAATTATTTACAAGTTACATAGTTCCATCCATTAAGCTGATTATCTGAGCCTCAGTTGAATAAAACAAAAACAAAAAGCATGAAAATGTGAATAGCATGTGACATCAGATGTTGTCAATTTGGTAACCCATGACAAAAAAAAAGTTGGTATGAAAACTATAAACAAAATATGATGAAATTAGAAGATGACTTAAATGAATTTTACGGACCATGTCAACTAAAAGTAAACATTCTTGATATGCATATGTTAGAACACACATTTCACAAATATTAATATGAGCATATCAAACAAACAATCATGATCACGAGCATAAAACAATAATTAACCACAAACAAAATCAATATTCTAAGTATAAAAACAAAAGGATGTATCACTAACAGTGAACAACTTGACTAGAGAAGTTTCTTTTCCGTTAGTTATCGGATATAATAATCAGGTAAGATAAAAAAAATATGTGTTTCCTAATTTACTAATTACAATATTACATACAATAAAACGGCAATAGTAAGCCAAAAACATAAACTACCAAACAATAAATCCTGCAAGCATAACCTTGTGTGAAAAGAAAATTTAACCAATGTGTTATAGCGTAAAAGACTAAGAGAAACGGAATGCATATCATACCTGTGTGAGCTAGAACCTACAGTCAAAATCAACACAGTATGTAGTTCATGAGTGTTGGGGCGATAATGGAAGTGGACCGATTCAAATGACGGGTAAAACGGGTAAGACAGGTTGGGGGAGGGTAGTGAGTCAGAACAGGTTCGGGTCAAAACAAATTGCTATTCGCCGACCATTGCATAACTTCTGCATAATTGGGATTCATATGGTTATCATCTCTAACAAGCATCACCAGAAACTATTTATAAAATACAAATATAACGAATTAGTCACCAGAGTAAAGAGTGATTTATAAAGCTAAAAGTTCAATTGTGCATGCCATTAATCCAATCATATTATCAAAAACTAAAACTTGTTGCACCTTGAATAAAAAAATTTACCAATATCTTTTATTGAAGTGTCTCATACTAAATCAACAAGCTATTGGAGAACATATTGATAGGCCTGTAAATAATTTTAAAATTAAGAATACATCAAGTCATCAACACAAACAATATGAATCGGAACATTCATTAGTCTCTCTCAATTAACAATTTAAATTTTGATTCTTCAATGAAGCAAAATTTATAATAGTTGATCCAAAAAAATCATGATATCATACAAATCGACATAATTAAGGATAACTAGGGTTGTAAAGAAAGAAGAGAAATACAAAAAATCATAGAAAGCGCACTACTTTTTTACCCATGAACTCGCGATTTAGCAAATAGACTCCGCTGCAATCGATTGGAACACAACCCTAATGCCTGGGAGGATGGGAAGCGATAAGCAACAAGAGAATCAATTTAGTTTAAGGTTGAAAAAGATATAAATTTGAAGGTAGGAATAGCGAATTTGGAGCGGGAACAGTTGGTGATTATGGTTTGGGAAATTTTTCACACATTGGAAAGTAAAAATATTAATTATTCATGTATAAAAAATATTAAAGTAATCAAAAATCAAGTATTTATTCAGATAAAAATTGATTATTTAAAATAATAATAATAATAATAATAATAATAATATCAGTTTAACATTACGTATAAATATTCTATTTTAGTATGGAATTTTTGTTAACTTTTAATTTAGTTTATTTATTTTTAATTTAATTTAACTAAGTTATTTTTTTAATTTGTAACTTTATCTTGTTAAAAAAATATTATCGATGCAGGTGCATATATAGAAATTAATAGTGTGTTCTATTGTCATTAAACTGTTTATATAAATTAATAAATTTAAAAGGTTAATAATGTGTAATGTATATATTAAAAAGGTTTACATTACGTTATGCAACCTTTTAAATTAAAAGTTGCGTTAAAGCTTTAAAAATGCAACCATTTCAACAAAAGCTGCAATTTATAACGAAATTCGCAACTTTTTAAGAAAAATGTTGCCTTAAATCATCTAACGCAACCTTTGTATTGAATGAAACTATTTTACAATCAAATGCAACACTTGCAAAAATGTTGCTTCCATAAGGTTGCAATAGATCCATTTTCTAGCAATATTGACTTATAACACATTTTAGTGACACATAGTTTTAGTGCCACTAAATTATAATTTAGTGACACTTTGCGTATGCCACTAATTTAGGTTTTTAATGACACTTTGTGTATGCCATCTTTGTTTATAACCCATTTTTAGTGGTATTTAGTTTTAGTGTCATTAATTTATAATTTTAATGGCACTTTTCATATGCCACTAAAAGTTTAGTGCAGTGCTTTTAGTATAGTTTTGGATTTATAGATAATAATACTTTTAATGGTAGTGTGTGAAATTGTAAAGGCATAGGAAAAATAAATTAGAATAAAATAAGTGATGTTCCCATGTTAAGGTAAAAAGGACAAGTAAATGATTAAAAATGTGAAAAATTAACAAATTAAAGTTGAATCAATTTCCAGACTAGACTTAATAAATTTATTAATTAACTATAAAACTGAAAGTAAAATTGACAAACCACATAAACAGCAACAAACCCTAAACGCCGATTCTGACTGCAAGCGTAACCAATGCAAAGTTTGTTAATCGATTTGGAGCCGGGAGTGATGGGTTAGCCGTTAATCAGAGATCTGCCATTAATCGTCCAATGTAAAGTTCGTCAAGGAAGGTATTCAATCGTCTTAACAACTCCGGCGATCCTTCAATTAATCAACAGAATTTTCGATTTCTTGGTAATCAGCGGTCTTTAATTCGTCGATTTCACCCTTTCGTTTTGTTTCTATTGACCTAATTTCATCGATTTCAAGAGATAGTTAAGAGTTAATTGCTATTTTCAGTTTACAATAAGTTCTTGTAGTGATTGGCAACCTTTAAGAGTAGCTCGTTCAGCTGATTGATGGTGAATATGTTTGAGAAATTAGTTCGTAGTTTAATTTCGTCGATTAGATGCGTAGTGCTCTTTTTCATAACCTAAATGGATTAGGTTTTGGTTTATGTGATTGATTGGTTATGTAGATTTGCAATTAGGTGTTTGATTTTGTTAGTCGAGTGTTGAAAATTGTGGATTGTGAGGTCAAATTATTCAAATGTCTTCAAATTCTTTCTGATTTTGCGATTAGGTGTCTGATTTTGTCAAATTGCATTTAGGTGTTTGATTTTGTTTAATTGAGTTGATTATTAGAATGATTTTAGATCAAGAGGTTGTTAGTGATTGATGTTATTAGATGTTGGATGTTGATCCAGAGGTTAGGGGTGCAAACCAGTTACGCTGAGCCTGAGCTCAACTAGGCTCGAGCTCTTCTCGTTTAACTTACGCAGAGCTCGAGCTTGGCTCGTTTCGATTTCTATTTCAAAAGCTCGAACTTGGCTCGTCTATTTAATTAGGCAACATCATGAATATTCCTTTCTAGCAGATTCAATTTAATTGGCATTTGATAAAGTAATCAGCTCATACTTACTTTCTTGATAAAATTTCAATCTTTGACGTATTATCAAATAATGACATATTTGAGTATAGTATTTTCTAAATCACTTTTTTTTTTGTGAATTTTTAGGAGAAAACTTCATGTGGACCCTATCCAGCTAACCCTTTTCAAAACTTCACTTGCACAAACTTCAACTACTTCAAAAATCGTTTCTGAGGTTGAAATTCATTTGAAATTCATCTTTGGAGATGAATTTAAAAAAAACTCAAAAAATCATTTTATTTGAAAACTCACGTTGCCGATGAAAACAGCTTGAAACATCACATTAAAGTTGGTTTTCTTCATGTTAAATTTGATAGACAAAAATAACGCTTCAGACAGATTTGGGATAAATAATAGCGTGGTAGGTGGAAATGGATAACACATGGCAGATTTTTATTCGTCCACGAAAACTCATGGGGAATATCAAAAACTCACGAGAACGTTGGATTTGGTGGGTTATTTTGGGAAATTGAAATCTCACGGGCTATATTGCATTTTCACTCTCATCAAATGGGCTATGTAGGTAATTTTCTCTTTTATATTTAATGAGGTGGGTTATTGTACAATAATGTAATATCATACATTACGTATGCGACATTTCAAAGCGTTAGATTGAAAAATACACGGTGTCAGTTTCGTAAATAACCCAAAAACTTGTTCATGATCAAATGCATCGATTACAAAACGATTTTGATCCAAATTCTAAACTTCTCGCTCTATCTCATCCAATTTCTAAACTCTAATCAAAGCTTAAAGTATGAAATCTCAATAGTCAAAAACCAAAATAAAAAGAACGACGCGAAGTTCAGAAAATCTTCAAATTGATTAAAATTGATGATTTAATCAATCGATTTGATGTGTAGAAGGATTTAGATTCATTAAACGATTATGAAATTGAAGAAATAATACACACATCTGAGCTCTGATTAAGTTTTAAAATATTACGTTTAAATGTTATGCACAAAACTTAATACACTGTGTACATTTAAACGTTCTAACCATAACGAACACCTTTAAACGTTCAAGTTTAGAAGTTTATAACAAAAGATTTAGAAGTTCAACACAAAAAATTTAGTAGTTCAGCTTATACATTCAAGTGAGAACATGTGTGACTGCTTCTAATATTTGTAGTTTTGACGGGGGTATTTATTTGACTTTGGTTATTGCCAATTTGCCATCGCTTCTAACCAGTTTGATTGAAGTCAATTTAACAATTGTCCCACAATCAATAATTGACTTTGGCATGGATTGCTACGTCGGTAATAATTTGACTATAGTATAGACCACTACGTGGGATACAACCGTCCCCAATATACAAACCTCACCGGACAAATCCCATCGTCCATTACTAAACTTACTCAACTCACCATGCTCAGATTAAGCTGGACTAATCTCTCTGGTCCAGTCCCTTCATTCATCAGCCAACTCACAAACTTAAACGTTCTTGATTTATCATTCAATGATCTCACTGGAACCATACCCACAGAGCTTGCAACGTTACCGAAATGGACCTCAGCAGAAACAAGCTAACCGGTGTCATCCCGGAATCATTCGGGAAGTTCAGTAAAAACTTTCAATCTCTTCACCTTTCACATAACCAGCTAACTGGACAAGTACCCAAATCTTTAGGGTACTTAAACTTCTCCACCATAGACTTTTCACGAAACCAACTGACGGGTGATTTAAGTATGGTTTTTGGACCAAACAAAACCATTCAAATAGCTGATTTCTCAAGGAACAACTTCCAGTTTAACCTCTCGGATGTGAAACTCCCAGCGAGCTTGACATCTTTGGATTTGAATCATAATAGTATATTTGGTGGACTGCCGGCAGAGTTGACCGGATTAAGTTTGCAGTACTTGAACGTGAGTTACAATAGGTTGTGTGGGGCGATTCCTCAAGGTGGAAACCTGCAAGATTTTGATAACACGTCGTATTTTCATAACCGGTGTCTGTGTGGATCACCGTTGGCGGCGTGTACCTGAATATATATGTGTGGCTCCGTTGGAGTATATTAAATCAGTGATGGATATAAGATCCATGACAGGTTGACAGCGAAAGATAAAATTGTTACGGACTGCCGCGTTATTGAAAGCCTTGTTCCCCGCGTTATCTAATTATTTTTGTCGGTGTGAGATATTTTTATCCGGGTATGTATGGAAATAATAAGTATTGGTGAAAAATAATAAATAACTTCGTATTTAAGAGTTGAGACAACATAAAGCATTGTTTCAGTAGCACGTGGTTGGTTTAGTTATGGTTTATATTAAACTAATATAATTGAAATGTTGTACTGTTTATTAGACGTACTATATATAGTTTAGGGTTAATTACTTAATTGTGTAATATGGTGGTCTATAATCTATATAAACTCAACTCTTATAAGATCAATTCTAAATAAGATACCACAGTCCATTATTTCATTATTTTTGTAACTAATTGAAATGTTGAAATCGGTATGGAGCTAAGTTCCTGTGCATATCATGAATGGACAAATGTGGACCTTGGAAGACGGACAAAGTTGTACATGGCGTACTTTGGCTTTTAGGCTTCGCAAATTGAATGACACATATTGTTGCAAGTTTGCTAACTTCTAGTACACATCATGGATGACAAATGGGTACCCCCGGAAAGAATGTTGTTCATGAAAGGGGAAAGGGTGGGGTGCAGTGACGGAACAAGAATTTTTCAACCGGGGAGTCGTAATAGAATTTTTCTACTTCGCTAGATGTTCAATAATTTCACTTAATTATTATTGAACTCTTTAATTGTTTTGTTATTTAACCGATTTATGACCCCTCGTGTTAGATTAAGTGATTTCTTTTACATTTTTTAAAACGTCTTTTACCTAATTATCAATTTAAAAAGATCTCTACAATCTACATTATTGAAAAATAATATTATTTGTAACATCTCGAAATTTCTAAAGTAATATTTATTATATTATTTTGTCGGGTGAAATAAACGAGTTAGTGGAACGATAATAATAATAGCAAAATATGAAGACTTAGTAAGATAATTAGATGGGATTAGATATAGACCAAAAGGAAATAAGGGTCTTCGGTCCATGGGCTTAAGGGAGTATAAATACCCCCTTAAACCCCAATCATTTCCATTCCATCCATTTATCCATCCTAATCTCTACACACTCCAAAACACACACAACCCGAACCAAGATCCAAAGGCGAGGACCCGAGCTCGTTGGTGCTAGATCGTCGTGACGAACCAAAGCAACAAGACCAGCTCGTGTTCGTAGTTCGACTCATTTACGTTAGCTGTGCACAGCTCAAGAATGGAATAACGATTAACGGAGAGCGTAACAGGATTCAGGTGAGTTTCTAGCCCCATTCCTTGTGATGTTTTCGGGGCTGTGTGCATACTCGATGTGTTGTTAATACATTTATCCTAAGTGATAAGTGTATGCCATATGTGATATATGTGATGGATATGAATGATTGCTTGTCGGTACGCGAACGATCTTCGGATATTGCGCGTACTGTCAGGTTAAAAATAAAGGTACGAATATTATATATCGAAGATGTATGAACATTACAAATGAATACTTGTCGGGGCGTGAACGATCTTCGGATATTGCACGTATCGACAAGAGGTTTAGTTGTTAAATGAATGATGTAAAGAACGCCTAAAGTGTTCTTATGCTATAATGTAATTATTGTATATGTGAGGTATGTGTATACAGGTACACGAATGGTATGTGAGTTCTACGTTCGACATAGTAAGTTAGGATGGCAAATCCCTCTAGCTTTTGTCGGACATAGACTCCGCTGGTGATGGCGTAGTTAAGGACCGCGGGCCTTATACGTACAGTAGATGATAGATGTAAACGTAGATAGGGACGGTGGGCCTTATACGTGTTACAGATAATAGACGACAACGTAGTTAAGGACTGCGGACCTTATACGTATTATAGATAGGCATCGGCATAGGAAAGGACCGTGGACCTTATACGTGCTGTATTTGTATTGTGGTAGCATAGGGGAGGACTGCGGACCTCGTACGTGCTATGGTTTAGGTTGCAACATAGGGAAGGACTGTGGACCTTGTACGTGTTGTGGATGTAGGATGGCATAGGAAATGACTGTGGACCTTATACGTGCTGTATTTGTATTGTGGTAGCATAGGGGAGGACTGCGGACCTTTTACGTGTTCACGACCTTGAGTACAGGTATAGACGGCGGACTATGAACGTACTCTCGGTAGACTGAGGTTAGTGATTGTAGATATGTATGTATGTATGGTAGTAAGTATTTATGTAGAACAGAAGGGTAACTAGTTAGGTATGGATATGTATCTTCGGATATGTATGTATGTGTATGTATTGTATGGCGTCCGATTAACTAGAACTCACTCAGCGTAGCTGACTTTTAGTATGCACGCAGGTGAGTAGAATGAGACAACTAGCTTGAGTGGGCACATGGTGGGCGAATAGGAGACTGACATCTGAAGACTCAAGATGTTTTAATGTAATTGACGTTTATTTTGAAAGACAAGAATGTTTAATTAAGGCAAGTTTTGGATAGTTGTAACGTTTCATGAAAGTTTTTATATTCCGCGAAAGTTTTAATGAACTCTGATTTGTAAGAACTGTGTTTATGAGTAAATCCGACGCTAAAGTAAGGCTACCGGGTTCGGGGCCTTACATTATTAAGTTATATATTTATTGAAAATATATTAAAAGAAATTTGATGAATTAAAAATTAAATTTTTGAGCAACTAAATGATAATATAATAAAAATATATGCAATAGTAAACATTTGGAAAACTAAGATATGTTTATTTTTAAAAACTAAAAAAAGAAAAGAAAAGTATTAATGGTTATTCCCAAATCCCAATAAGAACAAGCATGATAACTCATTTCTAATAAAATATTAGTTTCTTTATTCTCCTGTCTTCTTCACACAGCTAAAGCACAGACACAATTCCAGCGGGAGTCCGGAGATTTCTAAAAGTGTTGTATTTCACCATTCTTTGCTTCACTTTAACGGCTTTACAGACTACAAGAAACATTTTTAAGAGAAAAACTAAAAAGAAGGTTCTTTGTTGAATATGCATGTTAACATAAACTCCGGCCACCGGAGGGTCAACGGACCCCCTTGACCCTTCTGTGGTTCCGTCCCTGGTGGGGTGGGGTGGGGGGAGGAATAATACGATCAATGATTTTTTTTCTTTTTTTGAACAATATATAAACCTATTCTTTTCGGAGTTATGTTCAAGGTCGGCTCCTCGACCACCGTAAGATCATACTCCCTTATGCAGGGAAACGAAGGAAATCTGTAAACTCTCGCCTCCTGTCAGGTTCGAATCCGGGTTTAAAGCCTTGATTCGTCCATTTACCCATATGCATGGAAATGTCAGATGACTCAAGTGAAAACTGAGCTTGCATCTCCACTGGGGAGTACAGACCAACTAACTACTACCAGACCAAATGGGTGTTTGGCTAGCTTTTATTTTTATGTTTGTGCTTATATATTAAATTGGCTTATATTTTCTATTATTTTGATAGACTCCTTTAAGTGTTTGGATTAGCTTGTATTCTATAAGTTAATTATGTGTCTTAATAAGTTATTAAATCCACCATTCTTTAATTTGTTAGAGTAATAAGTTGCTTCAATATTTACTAATCCACAACCATTTGAGAACAAATGAGTAATTTACACCCTTAAACAAATAAGCCTAATCAAATAAGCTAAAAAACATCTTCAAATAAGTTTCTTCAAAAGAGCTTACATAAGCTAATAAGCATAAGCTTAAAAAGCTAAGCCAAACACCAAGTTAAGCTTATTTTGTAACAAAAACCTAAAAAAGCTATAAGCTTTGTTAAAAAAGCTAGGCCAAACACCCTCCAAATACACGAGACTATTTTCGCTTTAAATTATATGAATGGTGTATGGATAATAATACTATATTAGGATACTAGGTTATAATCCGCGTATTACACGGGGTTAGGTACAAAAAAGTTGAACTAAACATGATTAATTATGTTTAACATGCATTGGCAAAAGCACATCATCAAATAACAGGATCGAGTAAAACGGTATTAAAAGTTATAATATATAAATACAAACCGTTTGATAAGGTGAACCAGAAAGTTAACATGGTCCAATTCACCGCATGTTAATTCATTTTCAAGTATCTAGGCTGAGCACATACTTAATCCCATATAGCTTGATTGGATTAATGGGTGAATTGAATTTTTTTTAATCGAATGGATCAAGCAGGCTGGAAGTTCTCCAAACGGTGTTTTTAATTAAATGGCGCTGGTTTTACGTCATAAATTTTTTGGTTTTTGAATAGGGGTAAAAACATAAATTTAGATTGGTCGAAATGGTGTAAATTAGAGCCTATGTAACGTTTTTTCGTTGTTTTGGCTGCTCCCCGGGTTGTAGAGGCAGCTTGTGAGTGTTCACGGTTGTTGTTCGGTGTTTTGATTGTTTATAAAAGCTTATAGTTCGAAAAAAAATAAAAAAAAACACTTAAATTTAGTATATTTTGGCAGCCGGTGATGAGACAACACTCAATAGTTGGCGGACTTTTGGGCTAAAAAAATAGGTTAAACGGGTCGCATTTTGGTCAACCCAAATTTCCGTCTGTGCGGTTTAAAGTTGAAATATTTGACATGAATAATAATATGGATCATGAATAATAATATGGATCAGGTTCGAGCTACCACTTTAGCCCTTCTATTTTACGAAACACAATTTTATTCATGATAATTGGCCAGAGTCATTAGATATTGCCGACAACGGCGACCCACACAGACACCGGTTATGAAAATACGACGTGTTATCAAACGTCTGCAGTTCACCACCTTGAGGAATCTCCCCACACAATCTTATTATGATTCAACTCTAAATATGTCAAGCTTTCTGGAAACTCCATCCCTGACATGTTAAACTGGAAACTGTTCCTAGAAAAATCAGCTATTTGAATCGTCTTGTTTCGTCCAAAAAACATGCTTAAATCACCCGTCAGTTGGTTTCTTGATAACTCTATCCAAGTGAAGTTTAAATACCCTAAAGATTTGGGTATGTTTCCGGTTAACTGGTTATGTGAAAGGTAAAAACTCGGGACGCTTCCGGTGAACGTCCCGAATGATTCGGGTATATGTCCCGTGAGCTTGTTTCTGTCTAGACGTATAGCAACAAGTTTAGTCAACTTTGCAAGCTCTGGTGGTATAGAGCCAGTGAGACTATTGAATGATAAATCCAGAAAGTTTAAGTTTGTGAGTTGGCTAAGGAACGAAGGGACCGGACCGGATAGATTAGTCCAGCTTAATCTGAGGTTAGTGAGTTGAGTAAGTTTAGTAATGGATGATGGGATTTGTCCGGTTAGGTTGGTGAGTTAGTGAAACTCTAATGTATGGAGGTACGGGAGGTTACCGACTTCGGGTGGGATTTGGCCGGATATGTTGCCCGAGAAGATGGTGAGTTCGACGACACGGCCGGTGGTTTTGTTGCATTTGAGGCAGTACCATTGGCAGCAATCTAGAGTGGTTTGCCAAGAGGCTAGATGGTAAGGGTTTCCTAGGGATTTCTTGATTTGAAAGAGGACTTTTTCGTCGTTTTTGTTGCATGGTTTGGAGGCGGAGAGAGATGGGGTGAGTAGAGAAAGAAAGATGAGGATAGATATGATGAAGATTGTTTTCTTCATTCTTGTTTGTTATTTGATTTTTTGACTTCAATGTTTATTTATAGATTTTGTGGAGGCAAAATAGATTACGGATTCTCAAGTAGCCGCCCACTAAAGTGCATTGTCAAGATTGGGACTTTTTTTTTTATAAAGGCAATACCTTTTGCTTATGGTTCTAGCAGTAGGAAGTAACATGCCAAGCTAAATGATTTAATTACTTCATATTTCAAAAAATTATATGGTTTTTACGTGGTGGTTTTGTTATGACGCGCGTCGATAGATGTTCCTCATCTCATAATAACAATTTCATCAGAAACGTCGAGAGATTAAGATGCAAGGGTGAGACAATGAGAATGAAGACAAGAAAGCGACACAAAAGTTAGATTTTTGAGCCTCAACATGCAAGCAATCTTTTATGTTGCCAACTAGAGAAATGCTACAATAAAACTTCGTTTAAAATGTACGTGATAGAAGACAACATAGAGTTGTGATGGAGGAAGAATTGAACATATGACGATATTTAAACACTCAAAGCTAAGCAAATTAAATTGGAGGCCCTTAATTGTTAATGCCTCAACATCAGCCTATATCTTTTTTGTTGGTCCAACACCATCATTCATATCTTTTTGTTACTAGTGTGGCATTATTTACATGTTCCTTTGATATACAATATTGCACACCAAATGATTTACCATCGATGTGATAGAAGACAACATGGAGTTTTGCTCCCACTTTTGCCTTGACCTTTTTCTTTCCCATTGGGAAAAGACTTTGCAACCTCGTTTATCAAATGGTCAACGTTGATTCCGTAATCCTCTATCAACAAAGTGGAAGCTAGCAGAGAAGAGAAGGCTCGGAGGATGTGCGAGCCGCATCATCGGCCGGGGCACGTAAGTTTCGGGGACACAAAGTAATTTATTCATATTGCATATATATGTTTTTTGGTGTTAAAAATAATGTTTTTTACAATGGTTTATGATATAATTACATGATCAGAATGGTTTCTGTTTATAATAAATTGGTCGATAAAAGTTTTATCCATGTACATTAGCGAATAAAAAAATTTCGTTAAGGCCTGCGGGCCTTTTTATTTTAGCTCGGCCGGGGTATTTAAATTCTCGGAGACGGCCCTGGAAGCTAGCCTGGAATTTTAAAACGGTAAATTGATTTGGTTTTGGGTTCGGGTTCTCTTTTTAAAATCCGTCTTTTAGCAATTATGTGAGTGAACAAGGTATTTTTTTAGTCATGATTTTAAGCTTTATGTTTATAAAGAAAATTTGTGATTATGATGGAAGTATTGGGTCAATGTAGTGCTAGCCCACTTGATAGAGGCATTTGCTTGAGGTCTCAGATATGGGCAAATGTTTAGTGTAGTATTATTGGTGTGAAATAGGAGTAATTAAAACATTTTTTGTTAAATATAAAATGATGGGAGTATTGAAATTTGGAGAACTGATTGATTATACATATAGTAGTTTACTGGTTTTTATAATAAAAAACATTATTTTAAAACTAAATTTGTTTTTTTACAAATAGTAATGATATTTTTTTTATAATTATGATCATATTTTAAAAATAATTTAATACGTAGAGGTATTTAATGTGATAAAACTTTGTGGAGAGCTGAGAGGAAAATATGATATATGTTGGTTTATTAGAATTTGGGCTTTAAAAAAATATAAACACAAGATAATATTTGAAATGTATCATTTATATATCTCTTGTATAGATAAAATGTGTTTAGTATAAAATTTATACGGGTGATGAAAGTGTATATAATTCTTCAAGATGACAAATGAATGAACGATTGAGGATGCATGACGATAATACAAGATGATATGTACATCTCTCAAGTACAAGATATTTGCTAACTATTACTTATCCTAATTCACTAAAGTACATGGTGTCTATACTATGTGAAAATGAGAGTAGGTATATTTGGTGGGAACCATTTCAACGGTTTGATAGTGACGTCTATCTCCTATTTGTAAGGATTTCTTCTCGTTTCTTTTGCTCATGTCAAGTCAACCAATTGGTTCTTCTATAATCGTTGTGTTCTTTTTTACAAGGTTCGGTGGTGATCACCTATGACGCCCTACACCATATTTATTTACGCGTCTTTTGGTAAATCACGTGTAAATTCTTTAAAAATGCTTCGCGATCGCCGGAAACAAATTTTATGAACACTCTTAGGCCAAACCAATACGATGGGAAACAAAATAACTATCTACATGATAGTCAAAACAATAAAGGTAGTCAACGGTGTGGGAACAGATGTTCAACAACTAGATCAGTGGTCAAAGCAATATCCAGTGTGGTCAAAGTCATCCAGCGGCTTTTCAGTTCACAATTTAAAAAGAAAAGGAAAACAAATTAAGTCAAACCAATATAGGTGGTCA
Organism: Bidens hawaiensis; assembly: GCF_021521415.1. Classification (NCBI taxonomy): domain Eukaryota; kingdom Viridiplantae; phylum Streptophyta; class Magnoliopsida; order Asterales; family Asteraceae; genus Bidens; species Bidens hawaiensis. The sequence goes on from NW_027494948.1 coordinate 179,619, forward strand.
ACACTCAACAGTACGTGAAATTAGAGAGGTAAAAAAACCGGTTTCACCCAAACCGACCTAAACCATCAGTTTCAGAATCGGTTCCCCTTAATAACTACCAAGCCGGTTTAAAACCGAACCGGTTTGAGTAAAACCGGTTTATAAACCAGACCGATCTATCTTGTTTCTAAACTGGTTTATAAACCGAACCGGTTTGAATCAAACCGGTTTTGACCAGCCGTTGATCAAACCGGTTCAGTTTGGGTTTAAAATTGGTTTTGTACACCTCTACGTGAAATACGGCCATTCTAAATTTATAATTTCCAAGGGCTTGACCACAATAAGGCCCAAAGGTGCAGTTAGCTCAAAGGTTTTTGGGCTAACCCGGTTAGTGTTGAAACTGGTTGAGTTTGGTCAAAGATCATCAAACCCGGGTTCTCATTAAACTTGGTCGACTAGTCGAGATTCAAGTTCAGCCTCTTTTTTTGATAGAAAAAACCAGCCTACTGATTCGGGTAGGGATGGAATGGGTTGAGTAATTTTATTACCTTAAAAAGAAATTCTACGTCTTACTTTTAATTGTTTTTTCTATTATCTTACGATTTTATAATTTTTAAGAACTAATAACAAGAATCATTTTATTTTTTTTATTTGATACTCCTATAATTTGAACATATTTTTTGAAGTAATTTTATTATTTGTTATATGCAATTATCCTTTCTTACAATTAATTGGCGAAGTACTTTTTTATACACACGTTACTTAACTTTTTATTATTATTATTATTATTTTTTAATTAAACGGCGATATAAATTGTTTTTCTTACAATTATAATTGGCGAAGTATTGTTTATACACACGTCACTTAACTTATTGTTATTATTATTAATTAATTAAACGGCGATATAAATTGTTTTAATAAATGAATAACTAACTTTTAATTATATTTATTTTGGGACTATTCAAGATACCGTTTAAAGACTCAACCGTTATGTTTTCCAACAACCGCTTTTTAACTGAATAACCGCTAACTGCCACATCTCTCAAGCCTATAAATGCATCTCCATTCCATCCATTCTCCTCACCCAACTTCCGATATTTATACAACTTACTATATGCGTACCTATTCGATAAATGGTGGATGTCAGTGATCACAACCAGATCATGAAATCATATCCCTACCACCGCTACCCCATCGCCAGCATGAATTCTTACCAATGCACATGCACAACGGATGGTGGCCAGGGATGGAACAATAGGAGCATTGGTCGCATCAGTAGTTGATCAGATGAGTTGGCAACGAACCGTTACAAGCCCGCGGACCTTTGCCGGAGGATGACAAAAAAAAACCTTCTAAATGCGTACATTGAAGAGAATGTATACATGCGTACATTGAAGATAATGTATTGTAGCACTTTTACAGACCATTTTCTACATGGATATATGCTTCTGTTTATATGATTGTGTATTGTGGTATACTAGTTTGCGTGGACAATATAGCAATTATGTCAACTATTAAATCTAATAATAATGCACGTCCAACACATTAAAATTGGAAACGGAAATCAAAGTGAGGGTTGAAAACATATTTGAAAACAGCATTCAGAGATGAAAATAAAATTAGAAAATGGATAACCAAATGTACCATGGGACATATCATGAGTGAAAGTAATCACATCAGCATTTGTGCTAAACATCTTTGGCTTAGGTGTTGAGTAAAGTAAATTAATTTGGTTTAGTTTCTTTTTTTTTTTTATGCTAATACTGTTGAATAATATTCTGGTTTGTAAAGGACATGAAAATGGATACAGCAAAACTATGGTAGTCATTATCTTTTATTATATATTTTGAACGGTTTTGAATGTGCCGAAAAAACACCGTCGACACGCATGGGTAGCAATACTATTGTATATTTTAAACCGCACCAGGTAATGGGGTAACAATGCTATTTTGAACAATTTTGAACATACCAAAAATAGCATCATCGCAACGCACGAATAAAATGCTGGTTTTCACTAGTTTATATATGTGTCATAACCAAGTTAGTTATGTATAATAAACAATTTGTATATGATAAATGACAAAACAACTCTTATATAATTTTAAATGTATAAAAATAATAAATAATATGTTTAGTTGATCATAAGACTTCATAAATTAAGACTTCGAAAAAAAATAATAATAAGACTTCTTAAATTATTGAAGTTCCTAAACTAACCCCATCCATAATAGTATAACTTAAACATTATACACATAGAGTCATAGACTTTATCAATTTATTTCAATTTCTATTTATAAAAACATTTAGTAAACTTAGTTTTTTATTAATTATTTTATTCTTGAAAACTAAAAAACGTAGAGAGTAAACTGTGAAAATCTTTCCATGAGGTTCGATCATTTTTTTGACTTTCTTTCAAACGGCTTCTTTTTCTTTTTTTTACTTCTTGATTTTGTTATCAGACCCTACAAGTTTTCCAATATTTGTCAATTTCGTTAAACACGCTAACTCCGTCTATTATTTAACGTTATGTTTGGGACATATCTAGTTCGATGAAAGTGATAATTATGACCAAACTTCAAGGACAAAAACAATTTTAATAAACTCTTAAACCAACACCCACCCTAGCCTTCGTTATCCAACCGCCTTCTCCATCTCCTAAATTTTCGCACGTCTTCCCCGATCACTAGGGGTGTATAGGTCGGTCTGTTTTCGCTTGGGGCTAAAACCAAAATTTCTGTTTTGAGTTTTTAAAAACCTTTTTTTTTTCCGGTTTTGATATTTTGGTTTTAGTGACTTCGCCAGAAAAATTTTGAACAAGATACCTTTGGAATTACAAGGTTATCGTCTTCATCAGTTTATCCACAGTTGGTATCTTCTATTGTATCTTCAGAAGCTTTTGAGCTATAATATTAAAAGTTATCAAATGTACCTTTATATATCATTGTCACTCCTAGCAATCAACATCGATGTGTTGCTGAAATGAAATATCTTATAGGCTTTATATGTTGACGCGCCCACTTCAAAGTCATAAATAAGATTGTATAATGTTATTAAAAGTAACTTATAATATTAAAGAGGGAGAACTTGAACTACTCGAGTATTGTTCATGCGACAACTTTGAAGTTTTTGCTGGGAAGACGTGATAACTTCAAGCATGCAAGTAATCAGTGAAGTACTTATGGTTATCTATAAATAGTGGCTTGTAGTGTTCACATACTAAAAAAAACCTTTATAATTTAATACCCGATAAAATTAATAATTTGTTAATGCAAAATTGAATCTCAATCAATAAAATAATAAGAATAGAATTTTTTTGGAATACCAATGTATATATTGGTTTTAACAAAACTATAAATTAATAATTACTAAAAGATTTCAAATTTTAAGATCGTCTACTGAAAAATGAATCTATTATTCACTTGTTTTTTTTGTTGAACAGTTGAACTTTTAACTTATATTGACTTTCATGACTTAATTTCAAATAAAAAGTTTTGTCAACCCCTGCACCAGATCTTATTGAGTGTATCCTTGGTGATCTTTCTTATACTCGTATAACAGTTTTCGTTGTTGATTGGTCATGGTTGACTTTTGAACAACTTTTAGTTTATGAGCCATGTATAGTTGATGTGATTTTAAAAAATTTCAGTGAACATTTTATAGTGATTAATTTCCAATAAGCATGTAAATAGAGAAGAAATGTGTCTTGAAATTTGTTTTTGCAATTTTTATTTTGGAACATTTTATTTTAAGAAAGTTTTGTTGCAATTTTATATTGTCTATGTAAAAGGTAAATTGGTTTGAAATTTGAATGCTATTCGTGCATATCATTCATTAGATATATAAGCAAAAATTAAAAATTTGTGTGATATGAATTTAGCAAGGACTTTTCTATAACGAAACGAAAAAATGTATATATAGTTTTTTTCATTTTTGTTGTGACATTCCATAGTTAGGAAACATAAAGTGATACCAATGGGGCCACCAACAATGGCAAAACCTCTAAAAAATCAAGGTATTAGGGAATAGGAGGAGTTGATAGAGATTCGTTGTAAAAAAACAGTAACATGAAGTGAATGATCTGGAGTTAGATAAAACGAGGTGGAAAATCAGGGTTTTGGATGAGTAAAAAATAAAAGCAGACTTGAGAAGTCCGGATTGGTTACAAAGTGGGTTAAATTGGACTTCAGAATTAGAGAACTATAGTTTTGTTTTGTTTTTTTAAGAGCAATCTTTCTCATTGCTAAACTAAAAAATTACAATAAAGTGGCAGGTGAGTGAATAACAAGCTACACCGCAACCCCTTTGGAATATCAAATTCAATCCTACTAAAACAAAGTTTTGGGTTTTAGGAGCCGAAAAGTTACTACTCACGACATGTTGAACCCTGGAAAAAAAAGCCACAGCCTCCGGAGCCAGGAAATCGAATGTATCAAAAGCAAAAGGTCTAAACACGTATTGATTATTCAAACAAGCTTTCACGTGTTTGACAACTAGAGTTTCGGAATGCAAAAAATAACACTAAACTTGGCAAGTCCGGTATTATTTAAATTTATGACACTGATACACCTACGATTCATATCAGGAAAATACATTAATCCCAGACTTAAAATTTTGAACACACATTTTTTTGAATTTTTTTTACCCTGATTATGCAACAAAGGATTCTGAAAACCCAATTTTGAAAAATGAAATTCAATATCAAAACTGTACACGGCAAGGTGATTATGGGTTGGGGCTTAGGTATATTTGGTATGAGGGCCCCTATGCAAAGGCCGAAGAAAATAACACTAATTGGGCCCTTTATAGTCAATGTCTGAATTCGCAGTTCGTTTTTTTCATTATAGTTCGTTTTTTCATTATACTAATAAAAATCCAGTGATGCAACACAAATGCTAGGAACGAATCCAGGGGTGGGTATACTCTTCTGGTACGAGGGTCGGTCGTTCCCTGTGAATTTTTTTTGTATTATTATAGCTATAGACCTATAGATGATTGAGAAAATTGCCGACCCCAGTAAGAAAATTTACTAAGTCCGTGAGTCAAATCAAGACTCATAATCGATCACTTGTGTTTTAAGTTCAAACCTTTTTTAGCACGTTAAAATTAGTTTCAACTTCATATAAGGTTAATTAAGTTTAGAATGCAAATGTTATAACGTATTTAAGTACAAATCAAAATATATATCACGTCAATTCACCAAATTAGATCCAAAGTGTTAACATCTACAACACACACCTACTTAAAGTTTAATTCATTTAATAATTAATATAATCGATTTCGAATGGATTTTTAGTAAATTAGATTAAGTCAGTGTGAATGATGAGATTGGGAAGGTTTGATGAAAAATAATATAACTAAGCTTACGACTGATTACTCCGTGTGAAATGGATCGAATCGAATCGAATCGTATGAAGAAGCCGGATTTGAGGAAGAATCAATTCTGTTGCTGCTGCAATTTGATGGAAGATTTTGGATCCTAACTGGGTTTGTGTTCAAAATAAATAAATAATTATATGAACCTCAACATTTTATTTTGATGGATTATTATTATTATATGTTTTTAATTAATTGTGACACACAAGGCTTTATGTTGTGCGGCTCGTAATGTAGAGCAGAGCAGCCTTATTCGGCAACAACTTCGTTTATATTTTTCAGTTTAACAAACGAATCAACATAAACATGGAATTTCGTTTGACTAACTAAATGAACCAACACAAACCAATGACCATTTTCAGTTGTGTTTGTGAACGCTTGATACGTGTTTATTTACGTATGTTTGTTTATTAAAGATTTTTAATGACTTTTCTAACCTTATGATATAGATTAATGCAAAATTATTAACTATACAAACAAAAATACATGTGTGTATAGTGTGATTGATTTCACCACCATAAACTTGGTTGCGGATCGGATAGTTAACAATGACCATTTTCAGTAAATTATACATTATTTGTGTTCATTTCCTTAATGAATGAAAACAAACAAGAAATTGATATCTTTAGTTACTTTTTCGTGAACTGTTTGGTTGTCCGATAAAAACTTGATGGACAAAACATGTGCAGGGCCTTATTTAGTTCGGCTTGAGGTTTTCAATCTTTAGTTACTTGTTCGTGAACTATTTAATGTACCATATATAAACTTGAATATTTTCTTTTTTAACACAAATATATACACTTACATACTTGAACTATACGTACGAAAGTTCCAATTCTTGCCTAGCTAATACATGGTCTTAATTTCAAAATAAGTCGACCTTATCTTTTGATCACAAATCTTGTTTTATCATCACTTTTAAGTCCTTCAAACCATACATGCAAAGGCTCAAATGGCAAAAGTTGTCATATTCTATTATGCAAATTAATAATGATCTTGGTTGCATCAAGATGGTGTCTATTTTATTTTATAATAAAAAGATAAAAATAATTATTTGTAACGGTACCGGAAGCTTTACATATCCATTACTTGGCTTCATTTTCCTGTAAAAAAACTTGAATTATTCTGAAAATGGCGGCGAGTCCATGCAGAGATGGACTAGGTTCTGTTGGTACTTGGTGTATAACTCACCAACCGCAATAACTACTTCATTTTGTGGGTTTAATCCATGTAACACGAGCAACTTTTCCTTGACCGACGGGTCTTCATTAGGATCTAAGTTTTCTATAAATTCAGCATGAATTTCCCGACAGGCAATAATAAACATGGCGGCTGTATCGGGTTGCTGAGCCTCGTGCAGTGCTGCTAATGCATCTTGCAACGAACCAGCTGCTACATACATGATTAGTGCCCTGCATTCCATAATCAGTCAACCATTCGGGTCAAAGTTTCAAGAAAAGTCCAGCTATTTGAATAGGGTAAGGCAGGTCAAATATCTATAAGTGAACTATACCTCCAGATGTTGTGTTCAGCATTTAAGACATGTCCTGCCCATCTTTGCATTACCCTGAGAAATATAACAAATGAGATGATACTTATCTAAATAACATAATAGAATAAACACAGTTAATATATAAAAACATGAACTATTCTATCTATAAGATTTCTTTTCTTTATGTACAACTAGGCCTGCGAATGAACCGAACGAAGCATTTGTCGTTTAACTTTAACTGAACAAATGAACGAGCATGAACAATTAAACGAACAAGATTTTCTTGTTCATGTTCGTTCATTAATAGTCTAAACAAACGGTTCACGAACAAAAACGAATACCACTGAGCTAAAGTCAATCTAATGTGAACAACAGTTTGTTGGTTCTAAAAAGTTATTACTACCAAACAAAATTGTAATGAGCCTACAAAATTTAAATGAATACATTAACGACTTAAACATATTAACTTAAAAAATGTAAACTAACGAACATAAGGGAACAAACGTAAACAAATTTAAAGGAACGAGCATAAACGAACCTTGCATAGTCAGTTCCTTTCAAATGTGTTGCTGCCAAAGTTGCAGCATCTGTCCAACATCCAGCATCTTGGAGCTACAAACATATGAACATAACAGACACCTTTAAGAATCAAATCAATCATAAATATCTAATCAAAGTACATGTTTTAGGTATTTATCAGAAACAATAACTTCCTAAAAATACAACCTGTGAACAAGCTTCCTGATATCTCCCAACAGAGCAAAGCAAATGCGTGCCCGACAATGACCTGTCCGTCCTCACCATATTTGCTGCAACTACCTTAACCGCCAGTTCATTCAGCGACCTTGAAACTGCAGATGAAAGAGCAATCGCACGCAAAGCATTCAGATAGAAAAACGAGCTCTCTGGTGGAGTTGATAGCAGTAAATGCACAGCAGCATTCAAATTACCAACCGTCACAAGCCTGATATATTATCAGGAAATCCAGTTACCAATTGGGTTATTATGTATCATCACCGTCAATCTAAAAACCAATAACGATATAAACTCACTCATGTACACAGTTCTGTATAGACTGTTCACCCTCAAGTTGCTCATGCCATGCAATACGTTCACTTGCATTTTCCCACAACTCTTGTTGGTCAAAAGCCATCATCCTAAGTTGGCCATCATTCTACCAAGACAGATACCATATTATGTTTCAAACAAACTGACATTTTTGCCATAAAGAAGCATAAATCATGTTACCACTAAATTTGTGTGATTTTTGTTGTAAAGAAGCATAAATGTACCACTAAATTTGTGTGTGTTGACACCGCTTTAGATCTCCCTTTGGTAAACATCCTAGTTAGAATAGTTGTATCATCAACTGATGTAGTTGGAAGTTTTACGGGTGCACGTTTTAAAGATTTGTTAGATAACATGTTCAACAAGTGTTTTAATGCATGCGGCAATTGCAACCAAAAGTAAGCCTCTAGAGTTTCACCAAATATTGCAGCAGCAAAAGAAAACCTTGCAGCAGAACCCTTATTGAGTATAGAAGCATACTGTCGCACCCTTTCGTCATCTAATACACAACCTGATTCAATATAATATATAAGATTATAAAAACAGAAAAAACTAATGAACTTTTTCATATATACATTATGTATGTATGTATGCATATGTATAAAGGATCATGATCATTTTAGAACTTCCCAAAAACTGAAGGACTTTAAGAACTCTTAACAAATTAATCGTTTTATTTATTTAGGTTATGTATCTAATATTCTTGGAGGGTAGTTTTATCATATATTATATGAAATTTCTGAATTCTGATTATACATATATCGCTGTTGGTTATTACACATATATGTAAATACGCAATCTGGTTGTTATGCGTATATAAACTTGTGATTACATATATGCAATCACATAACTACATATAATAAATGACAAAACTACCTTCATATAATATTAGATATATGAAATAATGAATAAAATGGTTAGTTGTTAAGAGTTCTAAAAGTTTTTGAATTATTTGAAAGTTATGAACTGGTCCTGATCCTATAAAGCTTACCTTCTCTTCGGTAAGGGTCTAATGCTTTAAGAAGCAACTCGGGGACAACCGAGTCACCAATAGGCGACTCATCAATCAAATAACTACGAAGGTCTCCAACAGATGATGAACTTCTTAACATTTGGGGATTCCCTTTAATATCAGGAATTGCACTATGTGTGTCAAACCATGAGGGCTTTACCCCATATTGCAAGATCAACCTTAATGCCTGTTATTACAAAATGAAATACAATTTAACCCTATCATGTTCAGAAAGAAAGGATAAATAAAATATTGCTAGTATTATATTACCATGGCATGTGGTGTAGGAAGCAATACTGGAGAACATATTGGTATTGGTCGAAAACGTTCCTTCACACATCCGGGATGCGTTACATTACTGTTTCTTTTGTCACTGAACGGAAATATTTTAAACGTTAATGAATATTTTATTTAACGTAGCTGGAAATCAAAGCAAGTGAGATGTGATGCATACATGTTAACCTGAATAAGACGAAAGCTACTATCGGCTCCAGCAATACATAATATCAAAGGATCATTTTTATCGGTTCGCACAGGTAACCAATCAAGTTCCAGTACAAGGGTTCCTGGATACTGAGTCTGCAATAAGGAATTGGCTAATGGATCTTGTGAATCCTGAAAGTGAAAGATTTTAATTCAATTATATATGGTTTGACAAATATTATTCAAATATTATGTACCTAAAAATATGTTGCAACATAGGTGACAAACAACAAGTAAGAAAAGAAGCAAAATGCTACTTTTCTCACTTACAAGATCAAATACTGAAAATGTATTGTCATTAAACAAAACAGCAATGCGTCCGAGGCTACGGTCTCCAGGAACAACGGGCGAGAATTTGATTCTTCTAATTCCTTCTCTGTGAGTGCTGAAAGAGGAAGATTGTCCAGTTGTCACGTCCCACCACCGAACATTCCCTAATTTGTCCCCCATAACCTGACATACAAATCATGTTGTTGTTTTTTTTAATAATAGTAACCCTTATGAAAATAAACTAACCACATGAGGAATACGATAAGCCATTGCTGTAATCAGTCCTTCAGAAGAAATAAATGATGCATCGGGCCATTTCGGTCTGCAAAGTAGGAAATAATCATCATGATACACCAACATAGACAACTTATGCGAAGTATGCCAAGTAAAGGGAAGATATAAAACATTAGACTTCCGAATCTTCCAAAAACTCACTAAAGAAATTGAATAACAAAAGGATGTTGAACTTAAACACAACAAAATCTTCAAAAAAAAACATGTGCTTGATGATGCAACTGAGCATGAGTGAATGCAACAGACCGAAATGGGAGTACAAAATTCCAAATATCCTTATAGCAGATGTACCTGAAATCTCGGATCCTTCGTCCATGAACTTCAAACACTCCGAGTGCACCATTTACTAGAGAAAATGCAAAACTTTCTGTGAAGTCTTCTTGAGCTCCATCTGCATGTAAATTTTGAGCATTAATGAAAACCTTATTTCTTCCAAGTACACATAGGAAAAAGTTCCAAGAGATGAAAGGGATAAATTAAGTGAAAGGATCTTACTAGAGTCCGTAGGGGCCCCTGCCACGTCAGCAGTCTGATCTAGTGAACTAGCTGCGGGTTGCTTAGATGGTCCACTCTGATTCGGTCGTGGAACCGCGGGAAAAGTCCATTCCAAAACTGTGAATGGAAGAGCTAAAGACCTAAGCTGCAAAGATAATAATAACAATGAAATAAAGTAACAACAATTAACATACGAAAATCAACACAAATATAATCATCTAGTTTACCATAATTGGAGTTTTTGTCATTGCCCAAACCTCCACGGGTGCATCACGAAGTAAGATCAAAAGATACCTGCAAAATGCATTAGTGCATATTTTTTTTATTTACAAAATTGAACCACTTTGATAATTAATTTTGTACACCTTCCAGAAGACGAAACCCGTAGAGCTCTAATTGGTGCGCGCTCGGGCTTTTTTAGAACCCTGAACGTTCGATTATGACCGCTGCGAAGACATGTAACAACAAGCCTATTCACAAAGCCTCCAGATTTCTCATTTCCCTGAAATAACATATGTGAAAACAATAGGGTTAACCAAGAAAGTAGTAATGTTAAAAAAGAAATTACCAGTTTTAGAATATTCCATACCAGACTGTGTGAGAATGAGACAAGTCTAGTATTTCCAAGCCACCTTAACCCTCTTACAACACCATCATGGACAGAAAAACTTGCAGCTACAGCATTTGCAGACACATCAATAATGTCGATTGAGCCGTTTTGAGTTCCCAAAGCAACCAGTGGAACAGCTACAGCCGGATGGTTTCCTCCACCTTCATATATAATATCTCATTTTGTGTTATAACTAGTTTACTGCTAATGTTATGTTATCTGGATACTATACTTTACATATCATGAGTTTACCACTACTATTGTGTTAATAGGTTATCTAGATTCTATGCTTTACAATTTACATATCAGTACTTTGCTGCTACTATTATATTATTCCTGCACGTATCCTATCAATAACTTGCTATGAGTGAGATTTTATTTCGTACGTTTGTTAAAACCTAATAGCAAAAATTGCATAAAGATGTATAAAAATTCGGTTTCAATTGATAAAGGAAAACAACACAACTCACTTGCCAAAGTAGCTGTCATAGAAGGAGATGGTACAGCCAGCATAGTCACCATTGAAGAAAGCAGATGAAGCTGACCAACAAGGCTAATCTGCATCAAATACACAAAACGCATATATAATCAAAGCTAAACAAGTATGTATAAACCTAACACGAGAAGTTAAGTATGAACCTTTAACGTTAGCTTTTCCGGGCTTATATTGGAGGCTGATGAATAATACCCTTTGCCAAATTTCATGGAATCACTAGAAGATAGAACGGGCACTTTACTACTTTCTGCACCATTTGCATCATCTGATTCATCTTTTGAATCATCCATGGAGCCTTCAGAATTAAGAAGCCAATTCCATATTTTCCCATCATCAGAAATTGATAACAAATATGTTTTACATATAACATTCGATTCATCACGAAAATCTAGAGGATTGTCAAAATCCATTTCAAATTCCTTCTCAGACCATGAAACTCTATCCACATCAGAAAAATGCTTGCTAATGTTTTGCAGAGTGGAATCAGATTGAGAGATCACAACTGCAAGAAGTGAAGGTAAAGGCACAGATGACCCAACTGATGGCACCAGTTCTTCCATCATACACATATCATGCACTTGTTCCCCTCTATAATAATAATAATAATAACAATAACATTAAAATAAGAACAACGAACACTAATGCATACACAACAAGCTAACCAATAATATATAGGGACATCTATACACAACGTCTTATATCTAATCCCACGCTGTTTCAAACGGCCGTCTAGATAGAGTTCACACGGTCATTTTGACCAAATAATTTCAAAGATTGACCGTCGTCCAGATTTTGGCCAAAATGGCGGTCTGAGTGTTTAATTAGTGAATGGCTGTAGTATGGTGTGAAAGGGTTTTGTTTCTGTAGCTATAGCATGACCCATAAAATATACTTACTCCTTGGGACGCCAGGCGGTGAGGCGACCGTCAAAATGAGCACAATAAACCAGCACCATGCTCGGGTCAGGTAAGACATCTAGAAACTTCCCGCACCTTCTGGGTAACTTAACACGCGACAAAGGCGTTTCATACTGCAGATCAAAGACAAGTAATTCCCTAGGGAAAGTAACATATAGAATGTGCCTCCAATGAGGCGAAAAGGCAAGCTTCACCACATAAGCAGGATACAAGGCCGAGGCCGGAGCATTATTAACCGGACCGACAACACAGCTTTCCTTCTCCAGTTTCACCAGTTCAGAGACGTCCGTGGCGATCTTAAGCTCCTCCGACACGACGTCGGATTCGGAGGCGCTGCCATGGACTTTGATTGACAGCAAGAACCCTTTCAAGCTCACGACGCAGAAATGGCGGGAGTCGAAGGGATCGCGTTTAATGCACGAGAACGTTTCGTGTTCGTTGTGGTATTTGAAGAAGCATTTGCCGGTGTAGATGTTGTAGAGTGTCAATGTCGACGGGCCTGCTAGAGCGGCGATGACCCAGGAGTCGGATCTGGATTGGATCCAGCAGAGGTCTTGGATGCCCAGTTTTAACGTCTGATCGGTTTCGAGGAACATCGAAGGAGCAGATGCTTTCGAGCGGAGGTCCAGAAGGCAAATGCGGCCTTGGCGGTCGCCCGCAGCGAGGAGGAGGTGGGAATGTGAGGACGTCGGGTCGTGGGAGAGGACGTCTAGACGGATGGTGGCCGGACACCAGCGAACCGAGGTGACGAACGAGGACAACGAGCTGGTGGTGGTGGTGGGAGAGGGGATAGGGAAGACGGAGATGAGCTGCATGGACCGAGTGTCGAGGATCGGGACGGTGCTGCCGGCCGCGTAGGCGAGGAGGCCGGTGGATACGAGGTCAGCCGCTCCGCCGTTGTTGCGGGAGGGTGGCCCCGGTAGCATGCAGTCCGACGAATCAGCCTGCTGTAGTCGGATTAATGACATCTTTGTGAGATGAAAGGTATCATCACGTCTACGTGATGAAGGTGGTTGTAGTAATGTAATGCCAGAAGAAATTAACTACTTTTTGTTTTGCTATTTTTAGTTTAGATGATTTCCATTTTGGTACCTAACGTGCTGTTTTTGAGAAAATTGGAATGCATTATAGTTATTACACGTGTTGTGAAAAAAACCTAATAGTTCGGTGTGACATAATGGGTGGGTTGATCGGGTCACATTGGGTGACAATTTCGTTCGGCTTATAATGGGCTGTGACCGGCGGTGGACCTAGGACTTTTTACCAACGCGTCCCATTTTTTTCGGTGTTAAGTTTTTTCGAGTCGGTCGTTGTACGAGTAGGGTGGGATGGGCCCTTTATAGTCAATGTCTGAATTCGCAGTTTGTTTTTATCATTATACTAACAAAAATCCAGTGATGCAACCCAAATGCTAGGAACGAATCTAGGGGCGGATCTACTCTTCTGGTACGTGGGCGGCCGTTTTCTGTGAATTGTTTTAGTATTATTATAACTATAGTTGATTGAGAAAATTGCCAACCCCTGTAAAAAAATTTACTAAGTCCGTCAGTCAAATCATGACTCATAATCACTTGTGTTTTAAGTTTAAACCTTTTTAAGCTCATTAAAATTAGTTTCACCTTAATATAAGGTTAATTAAGTTTAAAATGCAAAAGTTATAACATATTTAAGTACAAAGCAAAATATATATCACGTCCCAATTCACCAAACCATGCTAAAATGATAGTAAAAAGAGCGGTCTACGACATATAATTTCATACTGTCAACATCTAGTTACGGAAATTTAGTTTCGTCTATCTATATACATCTCTCTAAATCAAGGATGCAAAGTTAAAGGAAAAAGGTCATAAAATTACTTTAAAGGTAAAAAAAGAAAAAAACACTTGAACCAACTGAAGGGGTAGGAACCACTGATTAATTCCTTTTTATGTCTTAATCTTGTCGAGGTCGTGCAACCCAAAGAGAACTGAGTGAACGAAGACGATGAAAGTGCTCAGAAACTGCTAGTAAACTCCTTGCCGCTTGACGGGTTGTAAGGAGCTGGATTACATGATGAATTGTCTGACGACGCAGATTATCGGCCTGTAAGATAATTGTGTTGTTAGCTTGTAATTGTGTGAAAAATTGATATTAAAAATGCAAAACTGGTCACAATCTTAAAAGTCAATTACTTGTAGAACAAAGAAGGAAAATATATGAGATATATCAATTCAATCCAATATTAGTTGACAATTTAAAAGAGACATTGTCAATAGTGAGTGGTTGGATCGATGGTGAAATGATCTAGATTAATATAGTTTCTTCAAATACAACCGGTTTGTATGTGAGGTTAATTAAAATAGGACAGCTTAACGATTAGGGTGAGTTTTTCTTCACTTAGGTGGATGGGTGGCAAATTTTGCCCATAATTCAAGGTTTTTTTTGTTTTTGTTTTTGTTTTTCTTTAAGTAGGTAAATAAATTCAACGAGTGTATATATCTACATATAGTGAAATAATTTGTGTATTACATTTCAAGAAATTATTAAATAGTAATTACAATATGAATTTTATTCGTTGTTTTTATACTCTATTTTGGTATATATTATGTATGTATATAGCGGTGTTTATTGTGTCGGGTTCGTGTGTTGACAGGATAAAATAGGCAACTCGAACACGACCGTATTGTTATTCATGTTAAAGATTTCAACCATAACCTGCACACACATAAATCTTGGTCGATCCTAACACGATCCGTTTAACTCATTTATCAAAAAAAATTGATATAGTTTAGAGTCGATAGAGTAAATGAGTAATACTATTAATATTTAAACAAAATTATTAAAAATCTTGAAAATGAATTGGAAATTATAATTTTATCTTTAAAAAAATGGAAAACGGATAACACCCAAATAAAAATATAATTATAAAAAGGTTTTTAAATAGTTAAAAGGGTTAACGGGTCAACCCGAACCCGGCCTGTTTTTTAAATGAGTCGTGTCAGCTGACCTAGAACATTTTTTGCATGTCGAGTTCGGGTTGTGTCAACAATTGCCACCCTATATATATGTACATACCAGATCCCATATCCTAGTATAGAAACATAGAATCTAATTTTTATTATGATTAGTACTGCTTAATTAATAACTTTCTTCAAAACCTAATACGCTAATATAATTTCAATAAACAAGTGGCACTATCAATTTAATTGGTGTCATTGACAATTGACGTAGTTAGTTATTTTAATAGACATCAACGATGACAAACAAACCTCATAAGTTTTTAATTAGTGTTAAACAAATCTACTGCTACGTGCCACCAATTATATTACGGAAACCAAATTTAATTCTTCTAAAAATCCAAATAAATTGTGGCGCCAGGCAAATAAAAAATTGAAGCCTAATGATCAGTTGATAAAAGTTCCCTTTTAACATACAAACAATTTCCATGTACGGTGATGGGTTTCAGGTTAAATTTGAAGGATTTAGTCTTGATGTCATGAGGAGATTTGCTAAATTTACACTTGAATATAACCGGGCATGAAGGCAAAAGACGAGTTATATCCAAACAATTATATTAACGGCATGTTGGTATCTTTGGAGGACAAGGAACGAGACTAATTTCAACAACATAAGGGTGTCGATCACATAATTAAAGAATACATAAAACACCTAACGTTCCTATGGGTGAACAAAAAAAGGGGGGGGGGTAGGGGGCTAGATTGGGAGGCGTGAGTTTCCTTTTCAATATAAAATAAAAAAAATACAACCGGGGTGGATGTTGTCTTTGTATGTAACCTTGGTGTTTTTGTGACTAGTATTTGCTAGCCTTTGATTTAATAGTTTTATCTGTTCAAAAAAATATATATGTATGAATGAGGAGATGCCAAAAAGAAACTTGATGAACCCAAATTTAATCATACCATGACTCAAACCTTTTAAATAATAAACCTATTCTAATTTCAAATAAACTAGTTAATTAATTAAACTAAACTTGTATTTTAGCCCTTTGACTTTCTTCTAACTCGTTTCAAGGTAATTAACTTTTAATAGAGTAACGAGTAGGTTTCAAGATATAACCTGTTATAACATATCAAGTTACTGGACTAGGATGTTAGATAAAACAAATGCTAGGAATTACTCAATCATAAGTCGTGTAGAAAATATTAGCCTTCATTAGTGTAATATTGTATATATAATATATTATATAATTTAAATATAATAAAGAAAGTATTAAGTTTGCAAACTGCATACACATGTAGAAATTCGTTTTGATATTATTGTAGTTGTTTCACTTTTTTGTTCTAGGGTTTAGTGTGGGGATGGTCTAATTAGTTGGTTAACATCAAATGCCATTGAAAATGACATCATGTAAATATGCATGGGTTTTAGGATCTCAATGATGGGGATGTTTTCTTGGCTCCACTCTCCTAAAAGACAACAAACTACCATGCCCCTTTTTTAAAGGGAAGTGATCCGTATACAAAGTAATTTTAATAATAATAATAATAATAATAATAATAATAATAATGGTATAACATATCCAATTAAATAACTCTTTTGTGTTATTTTCTTATAACTTATAAGTATACTGCTTTATTATATAACATGTTAAACGTGTGTACTGGTTGTATACATCAAGTAACATGTAATATATAAAATTCATTTGTGTTCTCTATAAGTAGACTATGCAGTTTTTCTACATTTGCACGCGTTAATTATATATACATGTTAACATATATTAAATAAATTCTAACTTTTATAAATTTGAAAAGTGATATTGCACTGGTCTGTGTTAGAAATGTTAATGGATGAGATATACTTACAAAGACAATGAGGGTTCAAATTTCATAATAAATAAAAAAAGATGCATACTTGTGTATGAAGTTTTAACATTTTATCATGTTTGACTACTCTCTCCCGATTTTATACGCCGGCTAAAGATTTAAAAACCCAAGTTAATCATCAAAATGAAAAGTTCTCAAAAAGCTTTCACAAAATTAATAATATATAGTTCCGACAATGATTAGTTGTTAGATTTTATAATCAAGTCAATTTGGGAGATGTGGATATGACCAAATGAATCATTACATGTGCCAACTGTAAAATAAGGGTTTTCTTTTTCAATTTATGTGGATTTTAGGCTTTTATAATTGGACTGGAGGAGGAGCAGGTTAATAATCTGTTGGAGTAGGTTCCCTAACCAAAGATTGCTAGCAACTTATGGACCCACTATACATATGTATACATAAAGGAAATATTTTCACTTTAAGCTATATAATTCGGTGTTGTAAGTTTATATACATATTTAACGTGCTAAGTGAACAAATAATTGTAGTAATTATTATTATTGTATTTCATTTATTTGTAGTGCAATTACTCTAGTTTAAAATTGTAAAATTACTCTAGTTTTTTTTGTACGATTAGTAGATTTATTTCCTTTATACCGGATCTTGGAGCTAGATGTTACTAAATTTTTTTTAAAAAGGTACATACCTGTATCACGAAATTTTCGATGGTGGAGAGCTTGTTCATGGCTGCAGCCATCTGACCCATGTAGTTAGCCATGTTTGTAGGTGAGCTTAGAGCATCAGAAGCAATGGTGTCAGAGAGAGATTGATTTAGTGCATCCAGACCATGTGAGAGTGCCTCTTCAGCCTCTTGCGTTGCTTGTTGCACTTCACATATAGCCATGAGTTGTTGCTCAGTTAATGGCTCAATTTGACCAAGAGTTATCTGGAAATCATACACCATCAACCCAAATATAATGATTAGTGACATAAACCTACTTATTATCAAATAATATATGCCCATTTATGTTTTATTTACTATAGCACATAACATTATTTTGTTATTTTTGTCAACCATGAGAAGTCTGATTTGTAAAATCTCATGAATGAAACCAGCATAACCATAATTAATTCGAACATGATAATACTAGAGCTGAATTAAATGCTTACTATATATGTTACACCCCTATTTCAAGGTTGTTACTTAATGAATTTGATAATGAACTAACAGACCATAGCATGAGATAAATGGTAATTAATAAAACACTTTTTGGAATCATTTACACATACATATACGTAATCTTGTTTGATTGGTTCTTACTTGTTATTCTAAAGTGGAATCAAATGGTCAAATCAGAGTGTTAAAGATGGATTCATATCCAACAAAAAGGTACAAGTACGAGAAAAAAAACTAACAAATTGGTGAAAATGTATTTCTCTCTCTTTAAACTTATTTTTTGGATATATAGTAAGTTCATAAATTGTAGTGACAGACAAGAGCTTTTTAGCACAGTTTGGAATAATACCTAACTCACCCAACAAAGGAAAAAACCCTTCGTCATCATTGTAATCATTCACTCTATGTCACCTTTACTTACACACAAACAGCGAGTATGCGTACGATCAAACAACAGCTTACGGCTTACAGGACCCATGCATAATAAAATAACTGCTACCAGTTCTTCCTCTAGTATCTCATCATATCTCCTCCTCTTACAATTTATTGACACATTTTCTTAATTGGGTATGGCCATTGCACATTAATTAAAGTTAGTTGTTCATAAATATTTTCCATCAGCTAGTTTCTAATTTAATAAGGCCATCCCAATTATATTCTAGAATAATAACGTTCTTGTTTTGAATGGCATTAGCTTGGTAGTAGATGTGTCTCCATAAAGGTCATAACACTTGCCTATATTTTCTTACCCAAGTTCAATTTTAATACATTGGTGTTCTCCTCCTTTTAGTTAGATAATAATGTTCTAGTTAACACAATTTAGTAATTAATTGAATATGATTGTATTATCATTAAACAACCAACATACTAGTGTTTGTCTCACATTAATGGTTATACTTAACATTTTAGAATACCAGATAACAACATACTTAATAACATAGTGTTGTCTTTGTGTTTGTCATTGTTAATTTATAGTGTGTCATTAATTATTTAATAATTATTTTGCTTTTAAAACTTTAAAGTATGAGTATTTTTGTTTTTTCATATCAATTTATTCATTAAAGATAGAAAAATGTTTATTATTTAATTGTACAATATCAATGTTTATAACCTTTGAGAAAGTTTGTGCTAATCTTCAACTTGACTTTAAAAATAACGAAAATGAAAGTTTTGAAAAATCTAATGTGTTGTATAAACAAAATTATATATAAATGTTAGAAATATCAAAATAACAACGTTACTATAAACCTTATATAATCAAAATAACTAGGAAAGCAGTTGATGGATAACCTACTAAAATAATATAATACTTCGATATTCTTCTGTTGATAATATCCTAATATAACAAATACTTATTTTATTAAATGGTATACTCAATGCAGAAAAAAATAAAGAATATAGGCAAATAGTAAATGCAAATAATAATTATTAATATTACTATTGTTGTTATATTATTATTAATAATTATTATTAAACTAATAAAAATATGTTGTTTTAATTTGAAGCTTTGATGTCGTCAAATTTTCGAATACCAACTTCCTATCACCTAATTCATAACCAGTAAATATACAAAACGTACAAAGATATTTACCTTAATTATGAATGATTTGTATCACTTTCAAAATGATATTTTTTTCTTTTCAAAATGATCTATGTAATTCAGCTGTGATTGTTCTATGGCAATACTAACATATATTACCACTTCTCAATAACTAATAATCACAATTTAATATAATATAATTTTATTATAAAGAAAATCAAATGATATAAATTTCATATGATTAATTTGTCTCACCAAAATGCCACAACTGTTTGACATGAATTTCAAAAAGGTAACTTTTTTGGTTCTGTTAAACAGTTTTCTAAACTATAAAATAACTTTAGGAAAATAATTTGTTATATTTATAACTTACGTCCAAGCTAGTCATCCCCACTTTGGCTGGTGGTCATAGAAGTTTTCTCTAAGACTTTTATTCATAATGAGTTAATGGGTTCGAGTCATGAAAGAGGAAATTATGCCAGTAACTCTTACAGAATTAGACGTGTTATTTTTTTGTTCTTATTTTTTTAAGAAAGAAAAAAAGCTTAAATCTTAGTTAAAAGGAAATTACAAGCTATGAGACACATACACGACAAATGGTGTCGCTACACATATTGGTGACCGAAATTTCCTCTTTTAGAAGGTTCCCTGCAAAATTACTTTTGACCATTCTTGTGCCATTTTAATTTTTAAGGATTATATTTTTTTTGGATGATATATGTACCACCTTTTACATCTCATTTTTGTATATTGTATTTGGTGATTCTTTATGTATGATATATTTATGTGTATGTATAAAGATAAGTTTAAACCTTGATAAGTTCAGATGGTCGAAACCCTCCAATCCACATGAAGCATCGCTCAGCAGGTGTCTTCCAGGTACCCGAGATAATGTGAAAAACATCAGATTTAGCAACAATGCTCTTCAAATTCAGTACATCGTCGATACGCGCTATACAATTGTCCACATAAATTCGGAGCTCATTTTCTGGCAAGTGCTCATGAACGGCTGCTTGAAGCTCACACATTTGACGGTGGTAGTCCTCGAGCCACCTTGCATACTCCATGTCAAATACCGCAGCATCTACAAATTGTTTGTTTAAATCAAGAACCATTCGACATTACAATTAAATAAACAATATATTGAGATTAGTTTTGTAGATCAGATTATCATTTTGATGATTCTGCTTGTTGTACCGGAGCTTATGTTACTCATTCCGAGAGGAACTCCTTGATCAGCTCCAAGAACACCTCCACCACCACCAAGATAAACCCCCTAATAAAAGAATTAAGAGAATTTAGAATCAACAAATAAATGCCATGGATATCAGATGGCGGTTGGCCTAGTGGTATTAAGATGTGTAAAAATGTATCTCTTTCTATGTGGTTGAGAATTCAAGTATCAAGGTGGACAAATGTGTAAATCCATAAGTAGAATTAGAGGGTATATGTTATCCGTTAAAAACAATATTAAGAAAATTACAAATATAATTGAGTTACAATTTAAAATAATTTGAGATTACATTGTCATTATCTAATAATGTATAACAATGAGGAATTTTGTATTAGCACATAGGTTTAGGAACACAACTCATATTTTTAGATGTTTTCAGAACTTCTTTCAACCAAACTAGCTAAACAAGTTCGTTTGAATGACAAACGAACTCCAAAAAATTTGGTGAAGACCGGTTAATTTTGATGAAAAACTCTTTAAAGTTCGCTTTCTGCCCCCAAAAAACTTGTGAGGCAGTGAGCTACCTTGGGGTGTGTCAATCTCTTTCCTAAACAACCTACTGCCACATAAAATTAAAACATATTAACTGTATTCACCTGAGCTCTAGCTCTTTGCAACTCTTGTTCCAATTGGGTAAGCTTAATTCTGCTTGATTCTAGCTGCTGGACATAAGCCTGTAAAAGGAACAAAGAACAGATGCACAGAAAATCATGAAATTAATCATCCCGAGGCCACAAAATAATGGTGAAACTTTGACATATTATCCTCTTTTTCATATATTTATTACCTTTTTTCTCAGCCTGCTTTTTCTTGCTGCTTCTCTATTTTGAGCAAGTCTCCTCAATGTCTGCTTAATATATTCAAACATGGCAGACAATTATTCTTTCATTTTAAAAAAAAAATTACTTTAACTTCAAAATTTTATAAAAGTATAGAAGACCTTCGGATCCGGTGTTTTTGGGCGACCCTGATCTGAACTAGTCGTCGGTCCTTTCTTGATTCCCTCGCGCTACGTACATAAACAAAAAAAAATTACAAAACTTAATCAAGAAAACATAACTATTCTAAACTGATAAAAAAAATTATTGAAACCCATATCTCGGTTAGATTATGCACAAAAGTTGTTAATTAATATTAATATATTATCTAGTAATATTTAAAAATAAAAAAGTATTAAAAAATAAGATTAACAACTATCTATATGTACCTTTATAGCTTTAGAAGATTGAGGGGCAGTTGGAAAAGCATCCATTTGGGGGTTGGGGATATCATCCATCGAAGGCTCAGATGGTCTTCGTGAACCACTGCTTGATGGAGAAACTAATCCAGTAGTTGTCTAAACACACATATAAAAGTCAAATAGTTTGTTAGTGAATTAATTAAATGGATTAAGTGACTATAGTTAATGGTTTTAGTGACTATATATATTTAGAAAATGATACCTTAGTAGTAGAGGTAGAAGGGTCTACTGCATGCATCGGTTGGGAAGGAAATATGTTCAAAGTTGCCGGTCTTATCCCTGATGAACCCGAACCCTCTGCGCACATCAATTATAATGAATAATCGATAAACTTATGAATACATATTGTTCTATATTTAGTTAATTGTGATGAAAAAAATAATGTCATTCTTTGGTTAATAAAAAGAATTCATCTAAAAGTTAATTGAGACAGCTTTGAAATTAAACAGCTATATTTAGTTCTTTATTATAGTTATTATCTATTCTTCTTCTAAAATCAACTCATAAAATGGATATATAACCAAGAAAAAACCTAATATTTGTTGTAAAATTAAAAAGAATTTTCATGTACGGCAGAGAAATTAAATTCCTGAAAAATAGAACGAAAAGAATGATTGTTTTGCTGCATGTTTGTGGTCCAAATCTTGAAACAAGAAACCTTCAAAGCAGGAAGAAAAAAAATGGTTGGAAAAAAGAATATTATTAAGGAATTAAGTAAATAGAGGCTGTTTTTTTTATTTATGTGAAGGCTATGAATATCTTTTTGTTCTTCAAAGAAAGGATCTGGTCAAAGCAAGTACCATCAGATCATATTCCCTGAAGAACATGCTTTTCTTATGATCCAAAAAGAAACCCTTTTAGAGAGAGAAGCAAGAGAGAGAGAGAGAGAGAGAGATAAAGATATGAAATTGTTTGATTGTAAACTAGAAAGACTCTCACTGTGATGTTCTTGGATTGTTGGGAGTGTAGATTGATCACCAGAAGCTTGGCCTTCACCATAAAGAAATAGTGATTGATCTAAATCAGCCAAATCATAAGGTCCACCGCCATCGTTTGATCTCCTGCATAATCCAAAATTAAAAATATATAAATAAATAAACTAAAACACAAAGAAATACATAAAGTTTTAATCTTGAAAAGTATATTAAAGATGATCACATAATATTATTATTCGCGGCTCGAATAGATGATGAGGGCAGTGAATGATTGATCATCGCAAATGATATCTGATTATTATTGCCCTGGTGATGATGATGTTCTTGATGGTGAGTGAATTGTAGTTGTTGATGATGATGTTGTTGTGGGTCTAAAAAGGTTGAGTAGGCTTTGTTGGTGGTAGCCATGAAAAAAGGTGGAGTTTTGGAGTCTTTTTGGTGGTCTTGAGGTGGTGGTGAAGGGTGGTTTTGTTGTTGTTGATGATGATGATGATGATCTTGATCACCTCTCTCAAAACTCATGTGTGTAATCACAGATAATCTTTCTCACATCTATACATGTAATAATATGTTTCTAGAGAGAGAAAAGAGGTTCAAAGACATTCCCAGCATGAATTCAATGCTAAATATGCAAAAGACAAACTTTTAAGCTATTTTTAACACTTCTCATTTCTATCTATCTCTCTCTATATGTATGTATATCTGTATATAACTCTCTCTCTCTCTCTCTATATATATATATATGTATATATATGTCTATATATAACTATCTCTCTCTTGCTTTTAAAACTTGAATTACTACCAGAACCAAAAACTCTTTTCTCTAAAAATGGTTCAGGCGGCAAAGAGAAGACCGGGAGAGAGAGAACTTTATGGCTTGCTTGTCCGACCATCTTAAACTAGTGCATGTTAAATTACTGAAATAACCCTACTTGGTTGTCGAATTTGCTGTTTCAACTGGTCTTTTCCATCATAGAACATTATTTTATATGGTCAACTAAAGGGGTATTAGGAGAAAGATAAAGTTAGTTAACAACCATTTTAACAACATTTGTTAATCAACAACGCATGGAAGTAAACGTAGTAGGAGAAGTTGAAATGTAGTATAAACCATGACATTATATTACAATTGGATTTAGTTAATTTCACTATTGTGTGAGAAAAATATACAGTAGTCAACAACAAAAGATGTATATATATTTTTCTCTATTAACATATTAAACATGTTAAAAAACATATAGTATATTAATACGAAGAAATTGGGTTTTATTATAGGGGTTATTGGATTTAAATAATTTCAATTTTTATTTGTTGACTGGAAAAAACTTACAACTAGAAAATGTTCCCATCAACCCTAATATTCATTTTATTTTCTTCTACCACTCTCAAACTAACAAGACACTACCTTTATTAGTTTTATTGTTGTTGTGGCATTTTTTGAAAATGATGTGGTATTTTTAAAACAAAATTAAAAAACAAAAATAAATTAATAAAATAAATTTGGAAACATCATGGAACCATCGAGTGTTACTACCACCACATAACCAGCCACCTCTACCAATGCCCACCTTCACCCTTTCCTTCGTGTTTTTCTAAAAATTAACTGTCGCACCAGCATGGAGCTGCGATTAACGCCTCTCACATTGAATGGGACCCCCTTCATCTTGAAAGGGAAGGTTGGATGGGTATTTGGCAGGCTAATCTGGAAGAATACGCTTTGGTTTTGAGCTAATAGCCCAGGTATCTCACACAACTTATAAATGTAGACATAATTAAAGTAAAGAGTTAAGAGTTTGTTTGGTATGGGGTAATGGAATTGGCGATTGAATGTAATGAGCAAGGGAAGGGAATGGACGACGTAATGGAATGGCACATTACTATTCCATTTACATGTTTGGTTACCATGTGGGAATGACATGAGTTATTAGTTTTTATTTTTTTGGTTAGCTAGAAAAATCCGGAATAAAATAAAAATGGTAACGAGTGGCGGTGGGATGGTGGTGGTGGGCGGCGAGCAGTAATGGTGGTGGTGGGTGGTGGCAGTGGTGGGCGGCGGTGGCACTGGGCGGGAGCAATTGTTGGTGGTGGCAGGTAGCGGTGATATTGGGTGGTGGTGGCGATGGCGGTAGTAAGTGGCGAGTGGCAGGCGGTGGTGGTGATGACCGGGGAGTGATGGTTGGTTGTGGCGGTGGTGGACGGCGATGGTAGGTGGTCGTGGGTGGTGACAACAGAGGTGGGTGGTGGTGGCGGTGGAGGTGGGTGTTGGTGATGGCCGGCGGCAGAGGTGGAAGGGGGTGGTGGCAGGCGGCGGAGGCGGTGGTGGTGATAGGGAAATGGGTAATAGTGGTAGGAGGGTGGTGGAGGTGATATAGTGAGAAAGAGGGATGAAATGAAAAAAACAGGGGGGTGGATGGAATGAATTTGAGGTGTTTTAAAGGGAATAAAATGAACATGGTAATGAGTGATTTCATTGTATTGACCAACCAAACACATTTTTCATTCCATCATAGTGGTCCATTTCATTTAGGCTCTCATTCATGAATTACCAAACGCTACCTAAGGGTTATAAATGACACAATCGGATTTTTAAAGGCTCAAGTGAATGTTAACTTACATCCTTTCACTGATCCTTGATCGAGAGTTTTTTTTACTAGTCGTCTCCCTAAAATGGTAGGGATCACCAATATGTCTCACTCTTCAAAGGAAGTGATCAACTTCTTCACCAAACACACCAAGTATTTAATTTTACAGTTCTTCTTATCTCACTATATCAAGATATTGAGTCTTCGCCTAATAATTAAACAACTCTATATCAAGATAGAGTTCCCAACCCAACCCTATCAAAATAGTGAGCCTTCACCTAGTAACTAAACAATTATATTTTCAAATACAAAATGTCAGACCCAAACAATCACATCAACAATGATGAAGATTCGAGTTATAAAAACAACAAGAACTTATCAATACCTGCACAAGAGATTCCTGAGCAGTATTTGGTCAAAATGCAATAAATGATTAATAACGTAGTGACCCCTCTCGTCAACACAATGAAAGGAGAATCGTTATACAAAATAAAATCTCAGCATTCAAACAAAACTGTTAGAACTGATCAATATCGAATTCTTCTTAACTTAGTGAGACTGTTCATAGTTCCAAAGCTGATAGCAAATTTAACCATAATTTCAAATACAAATTGACAATCCATGGTTGTAGTTTTCAAGACTTCAAAGCCTATGGACCAAAAGAATTATATGACAAAAAAAATGTGCCATATCAGCTCTACGATGGCTGGAAGAGATCGAGTCCATCATTAGCATCAGTAATTGTACTTAAACCGAAAAGATTCAATACGCTTCTAAAAAGTTTAAAGGCGAAGCTCTAGAATGGTGAAACATTCTAATAATGCCAAAATGTGGAGAAAAATTGTATCAGTTGCAATGGAAAGCATTCAAAAAACTTGTAATACAGAAGTTTTGTTCTGTGCCTAAAACAAACCTTATTCAAACCAAGTTTTTAAACCACAAACTGGTTGACACTAACCATAAGGAATACAATACAGAGTTCCAAGAGTATTGTAGGTTGGTCCCACACTTGGTAACATCATAATCCAATAAAATAACCCGTTATATTTGGGGGTTACCTCGACAAATTAAAGACATGGTGATCTCATTTGCCTGAAACTGTTGATTCAGTCATGGAATTGGACGGTTCTCTCATGAATGGTCTCATTAGAAATAGAGAGAAATACAAGAATGACAAAGAAAAAAAAGAAATAAAGACAAATAAAACAAACAAGAGCAAAGAAAACAAAGAAGGATAATTCAAATTTACAAGGCTAATATGTCAAATATGTCATAATTGTGGTAGAAGACATCATACGTAATGTTTGAGACAAACTAACTTTCTCAAAAACAATTCATTGGTCACATATACCTTCTGCAAGAAAGTCGGTCATTTTGAAGATGACTGCAGAAGGAAAACAGTTATCTGTTAACTGTGAAGAAAAATGACATTTTAGTACAAAGTGTCCGAAAACGAAAAACACAACAAACAACACAAATGGAAGCGGCACTAAGAAAGTAAACGTCAGAGTATTCCAAGTAAACAACAAAAAGCATTAGACAAACAAGAATAGAAGCAAACAAGAGTATGCCAAATGAATACCCAGAATTCAAAAGCTTCAAAAGCATTAGATATAACTAGTAGTTTGGTTAACTCTTGTAAATTGTTTGTAAACTCGTTTTCAAATGAGAAATTTTGTAAACATTAAAGGGTATTTAAATCCCTAATATATATATAAAGAAAAATGTTATAATACATATCGTGTCTTTACATAAGAATGTTTACATTCATCTAAGAAGAGACAGTTAAAATCAAAATTCTGAAAATATTCAAAATATAAACGAGCATATGTTTGAAATAGTTCATCATCTTCAGAAAAATGAAGATAAAGAAAAATATGAAAATAAATTATGCGAACTAAGAAAGTTCAAAGAAGCAACTGATGAATCATATCAACTAATAGAAGTAAATCGAAGAAATATGTCAAAATCTAACAAAACAATTGAGTAAAGAAAATAATAAATGAGATTTTCACATATGTCCCCTTATTAAGATGCCTTATTACATATTTGTCCAACCATAAATATTAATTACATGTTTCCCCACCTCACAAGAAATTGCCTAATTGCCCTTTTCAGTTCTTATGATTTTAAAAAAACCATCAGTTTGTTTCATTCAAAAATGTTTCCTCCCACCATATCGTTAACCGGCGCCGACGTTGGTCCCAAACCGACGAAGCTTCAACTTGTTCTACCTGTAAATCAGACGATGGTGGTTGAGAGCGACCGAGAGAAATTAGGCTATGGTTTCGAGTATGTTGGTGACTAGAAGAGGTGGTTTGCGTTGTGTTTCTGTGGCGATAATCGGAAGAGAGCGTGCTGAAATGAGGATTGAGGAGATAAAGATGGTGTAAAGTGGGAGGTGAGAAGGTGGTGGTAGTGTATACGATGGAGAGTGGTAGACAACGGTTGTGGTGTTTGGGGTTGGGGGCGATGGAAAGTGGGCGGTGATAGCCGACGGTGGGAGGTGGTAGTCGCCTAGTCGGTGACGAAGTGGTGAATGGTGGTGGTTTAATATCACAGGTTCATGGAGTTTTAATGCATTGTTTGTGTGATTTGTTCTCCTTGAGTGTTATTTAGTCAAAAGAGTTCATGTGTGTTATTTTAATCAATTGGGAGAATTTTGTTTGATGTGTCGTATGAACATGAAAATCAAACAGAGAAAAGTTGCAGGTGACTAAAAAAATAAGAAATTGAAGAAATATGTATGGATTGTATTAAGGGTAAACGGGTAATTCAATAAGGGTTTTTTAATGAAATGGATAAATACGTAATATAGATGGTTTAGAAAGGGAAATATGTAATTGGTCTTTATAGGTTGGGTAACTATGTAATAAATGATCTTAGCAAGTGGATATATATATATATATGTGTGTGTGTATAAATTCCCCATAATAAATCAAGTATGAGTATCTGAAAAATCAACCAAGATGAATGGTAGAAAATATTCGATAGACCGAATTTAAAGTTAACAACAGTAAATGCTTAGGATACAGAAAGTGAGGTAAATAGTCAACCACAACTGGCCATTGTATTTATCAATTTACAATTAATTATGATATGTTAAACTATTGACTGCCTATATCATTTAAAGGTATAGACTTAACAACAAAATTGGGAATTCCAACTTCTGGAATTTCAAGAGTCAAACTTCGAAAACAGAAAGGAATAAAGGTTAGTATCTAGTAATCAGAAAACGAGAAATCCTTAAATCTAAGATTGCAAATATCGAGGACAAGATTTTTCTAAAGATTTCCTGTCACACCCCAATCTAAGGGCATCACATACTGGGGCGCGACATAATATGTATCATAACTCAAAAGACACTATATAAATTAAGTGAAAATAACTAATTAATTTATTCAAATCATCGTATACAAGAGTTTTACAAAGGAAATAATTCAAAGCTATACATCAAACTAAAAAAGAATAACTTCATCTTTATTTTATATAAAACTAAGGTCCAAACTAAGTCTTGCATATTCAATCATGTCACACCCAACCTACGGTGGAAATGCCGAGGCGCGAATTGATTGCTCACAGCTTTTCAGAGGTTACTTTCATGCAACGTTTAAATGACAATATTAATTAAATTAAGTTTTCAAATAAATCAAATACAAGAAATACATAATCCATAATCATACAACAATACAACTTATATCACAAATGATCTTGATTAATTATTTTCTAACTTAAATTCTTCATTAAGTCTTCACCAACCTGCATTAAATTCTTACGATAACCTGCATATGCGTATAAAAAAGAATTTGGACAACAATACATGTTGAGTGAGCAACACACCAGTTTATGTAGTATATATATAAAAATAAGTTTTTGCAACAAGTCATATGAGAATAACAAATTAACCAAATGAGCAAGTATAACTGAGATGTCGAGAAGCACAAAGGCTAACGACTGGCGTATGATCATACTATACTAAAATTATGTTGGACCTCTCCGAATGCGGAAGCATATAAAGCAAATAAGCACATAAACAAGTAAGGTATAAGTTGTTAACACATAAGACAATAGTTGCAGTTTTTTAGTATAAGTATATATAAGAAATATAATTTACGCATATGTCCCCAAAATGTGGAAAAAAGAAGTAAAATAGGGGAATGTGGTACTCACCTTAGCAATAAGCAAAAGATAAACGAATGCGGTAGGAACGGTAGTAAGCAAGAGCCACACTCTTCAGAAGTTATCGACAAGAAATCCTAAGTAACAATAGTTGAGGAAATGAATATGGATGGTATAACGAAGCTATAACTAGATAGTAACTTGGGAAATTTATGATCGAGTGTGTTCTTACGAAAGTTAAATATTACTTAGATTTATTTTAATTTTATTATCCAAGTTTTATCGTAAATAATATGATTATTTAAAATGTATAAAAATACTTAAATAAATATTTATAAAGATTTTATAGTCTACATAAAGAGATTTGTATTAAATGTTTATTTAAACTAAAAATATGTTTTTAATGTATTTATATATTTTTATTATTAATAAAGA
Source organism: Bidens hawaiensis (assembly GCF_021521415.1). Taxonomy (NCBI): domain Eukaryota; kingdom Viridiplantae; phylum Streptophyta; class Magnoliopsida; order Asterales; family Asteraceae; genus Bidens; species Bidens hawaiensis. Next base: position 210,136 of record NW_027494948.1, read on the forward strand.
TTTCTGTTAAATAAATATTGTAAATAATAAAGGATAAATAATAAATAATTTTTATATAAAATAAGATCTTTTATAACATGCTTGAATTTATATATTTGAACATGTTTAATTAACAAGATTATATTAAATATATTTTAGATTAACACTCTTTTTAAATAACAAAACCTTTAACAGTTTTTAAATAATCTATTATGCATACATACATACACACACACACATATACACACACACACACACATCTGGCTTTAACAAAGATTCGGAAAAGTAATCGGTTAATACGTCGGTTTGTAAAAGTACTGATTAACTAATTAATTATCATGTTTATAATATATTTTAAGAAATTAATATATCACATATATTATGTATAATAAAGCTGAATAATAATAAAACAAAAAAAACATCAAAACGTGTCTGGAGGGGATTCGAGCCCGCGCCCTCCAGCCCAGTGAACCCATAACACACACGCATAACCAACTGTGCTACCAAGACATATGTGTATACTTTGTAAATAATAATATATAACCAAATACTAGCAGAATCCAATTGAACTATGAACCCTAACAAGATCAATCAGCTAAAACGTTAATCGTTTGGCCGATTAACCTTGGGGTTATTGAAGAGGATAGAACGACGAATCTAACACACACACACACATACATATATATATATATATATATATATATATATATATATATTACCTCAAACGATTAATAAACGCGGCTAATTAAGATGATTTAGAGTCGTCATTCACGCATTGAAGAACATGTACTTGAAAGCTACGTTAATCTAATTCGTATAGGGGGTTCAACTGGCGATGGTATGAGAGTTAAGAACACATGTTTAATTGTATTATCTTGATCTCTAAGACGTAATACCCTATTAAGCAGGTGACGACTTGAATAATATATTAATTCGTATAATAAACGATCTTGTTTCCTAATTGGTTTGAGAATTAGGCCGATAGTTATCATACAAATGATCTAAGGGAATCAATTTCCAAAATAATCCGATAATTATGGTGCAAGAAAATAAACGGGTATGATTAGGAAACATGGATACGGGTTGCTGGTTATGGTGAGTTATAATGTTTTCAGATCTTGCATTTTAGTCCCTGGACTTTAAGAGTGGAAACATAAAGAGATTAAAGTAAGGTTAAGGATAAATTCGTTAATATTGAAAGTTATATTGTTATATTAAATATTATAAATAGGAAACTAAAACGAGATATTTTGTTGATTATTATTACTAGGAAACGAAAAACGGGTCGGATAATGGATATTATATGAAAATCGAAAACCCGAGTTGTTACAAATCATACCAAATTGCTACCTGCGATATGCGTAAAAAATAGATATATTTTGTCAACATCATATTAAGCAAGTAATCACAATTTGATATATATATTGTCAAAACACGAAACGAATCTAACCTGATCCATGACGATGCTTCCACGGATTTTCGAGATGAACGGACCACGTCTTGATCTTCTTCTTCCTCGGCTGCGCCTGAGACCTGCAACTGTGAGACCTGCGATGGCCTTTCTGGGGGTGTGGAGGCGACTGCTAAGATATCCTGAGGATTTCTTGTTCACAGACACAAAAAGTGGTGGTGGCTCTTACTGAGCATGACCCCCTAATAAGGAGGTGGAGACCTCCTTATATAGAGAGCCTCATGGCCACCATCATGATACCCTAATGGGCCTAGCCCAGTTAGGGTTACCTCCACAAAACCCCCTCAGCCCAATAACATTGTATTAGTCCATATAATAAAATAAGCCAAACATAATAAATTTAGGATCGTAAAACCGGGTTTAAACGAATCTAACCTGATCCATGACGATGCTTCCACGGATTTTCGAGATGAACGGACCACGTCTTGATCTTCTTCTTCCTCGGCTGCGCCTGAGACCTGCAACTGTGAGACCTGCGATGGCCTTTTTGGGGGTGTGGAGGCGACTGCTAAGATATCCTGAGGATTTCTTGTTCACAGACACAAAAAGTGGTGGCGGCTCTTACTGGGCATGACCCCCTAATAAGGAGGTGGAGACCTCTTTATATAGAGAGCCTCATGGCCACCATCATGATACCCTAATGGGCCTAGCCCAGTTAGGGTTACCTCCACAAAACCCCCTCAGCCCAATAACATTGTATTAGTCCATATAATAAAATAAGCCAAACATAATAAATTTAGGATCGTAAAACCGGGTTTAGTACCATACCCCTACAAGCCCCCCCAAGTCCAGTGTTGCTCCTGGACGCGCAAGCGTCTAGGTGGAGCGCTGGACTTTATGAGGTGTGTTAGGCTATGAGGCGGTTTTTTCCCTGTTCTTTGGCCTTGTCTTTATTGTCTTTGAGTTTTGGGAGATTTTCTTCATGATGGTGACGAGGAGCTAAGAATAATAAAGCCTGCGCGCGAGAGGCGTCTTACGAGCTGAGAATGATATAGCCTGCGCGTGAGGCGCCTTACGAGCTATGAGAATAGTAAAGCCTGCGCGTGAGAGGCGTCTTATGAGCTTTGAGAATAATAATTAAGCAGGCGCGCGGGGCGACTTACGAGCTGAGAATAATAAAGCCTGCGCGCGAGGGGCGTCTTACGAGCTGTGGCATAATAAAGCCTGCGCGTGAGGCGTCTTACGAGCTAAGAATAATAAAGCCTGCGCGCGAGATGCGACTTACGAGCTAAGAATAATAAAGCTTGCGCGCGAGAGGCGTCTTATGTGTAACACCCCGACCAAAGGCGGATTATACATCGGGGCGCCACATATTGTTTCATTACTCGTGACACTATTGGGTGTCAATATTTAATAAATACATTCATTCGCGCACGCGCAAAGTAGACATAAGATAACATAAATCATCATAAATCAATATATTATAAATCATAATAATCGAACAGCAATAACTTGTCTTGATACATTTTAATCTAGGTCCAAAATAAAGAAAACTTCCTACGTGTCCACAAGCTCCAAAACAGCTACTGCAAACCTGAACATGTGTTAAAATAAACGTCAAACACTTGCGTGTTGGTGAGAAATCAAGTTTAATACAATACATAGATAACAATAAATCTGCGCGCAACATGTGTATGTCTGGTTTTCAACAAGGGTGTAATCCGATCGGGACCAAATCTAAGATTCATACTCATAGACTGCCAGTGCTCACAATTGAGCTCACAAACAAGAAAGACTGTGCAAGTGTAAACAAAAGAGAAAATCATAAACGATAGTTCTCCCGTGTTCATCTAATGGTACCATGAGAACTGCGGAATAGACCGACAAGACGGTTAATGATCCACACATACAAATAAACAGCCAAGTCTACGTCCTCAACACATGGGATACTGCGCGACTAAAGTTCATAAACAGTTTAAGACTCTAAGTTTCTATGAACACATGAACATCCCAAAACATTAAAAGCAAAAAGGGATTAGGTACGAGATTACTCACTTGATAAAACGATGCGGTGTAAGATAAAGCAAGAACCAACTTTAAACAAGCACAAGTTAACCTATAAATAAGATTATTGTTTTAATGATTGGTTTTTAGTCTTGATTACAAGTTAGCATAATTAGTAAGTAAATTATTATATATAATATATATTACCGGAAAAGCAGGGCAGAACAGGGAGGAAGACGGAGGCAGAGAGGAAGACGGCAGAGAGAGCAAGGAGGAGGTTAAATTAAGTGTTCGTGTGTGATGTGTTAGGAAAAATAATATTATTATTTATAGAGAAACCCTAGGGAACACAATCCCTAGAAAAGAGGAAAAGATCTCCAAAAAGTAAAAGATTCCAAAAGCAAAAGATATCAAAAGATATGGCAGCTGCAGGGGACAAAGGAAAGCTGACAGGGAACAGTAAACAGGCATGGGCGGGTCAGATAAAGGTACTGGTCAAGCATGGAAAAAGCAGATCTCAAAAGATAATGTCAGTCACTTTTTCTGTCAACCAATGGGGTTGATGCGCATGCTGCGCCAAAAGTGGCTTTTCAGACATAAGATAGGTCAGGTCAACAGCACAGAAGATAAGACAACACAAAAGTAAACGGCTGGATTAAACAGAAGAAAAGACTCAAGACATAGCGCGAGAAAGCTTGAGCGCGAAGGCAGACACAGAAGGTCAAGAGTGCGCGAGCGCGAAGGCAGACAGAACCAACCTTAACGCGTCGCGGGAAGAACTACATTTCTAAGCGCGCCGCGGGAAGAACTTTAATTCTAAGCGCGTCGCGAGAAGAACTATATTCCTTAGCGCGTCGCGGGAAGAACGGTATCCATAGCGCGCCGCGGGAAGAACTAAAATCCTTAGCGCGCTGCGGGGACAGTTCGTCTCGCGTATCGCAGTAACAGGTGGTCTTCACGCAGGCTTCCTTGTAAGGAGTCTGGCGCGTGGAGCTGCGCAGACAACCTTAGGCGGGAAGGAACAAAGGACAGGGGTTCAAGGCTTAAGGGCGGGACGGCGACAAGAGGGAAAAGAAGGCGGAAAGAGAGAAGAAGAGGGACGGGACGGCGGAAAGAAAGAGAGAGAAAGAGGCGGGAAGGAAAATATATTATTATTATTAAAAGTAAAATATAAGTATAAATAAATATTAAATCATAAAAGAAAGAGATCGGATCAGAGAAACGGGTACCTGGGTCGGGTCGGATCGGGGCAGATGTCACAGTCTCCCCTACTTTAAGAAATTTCGTCCCGAAATTTATCTCGAAGTAGGTTGCGCAGAGAACAGGTGCGGGTACTTGATCTTCATTTGATCTTCCCTTTCCCATGTAAACTCGGCTCCGCGCTTGGACTCCCAGCGAACTTTCACGATAGGGATGCGACTGCGCTTGGTTTGCTTAACCTCGCGATCCATAATCTCAACAGGCTTCTCAACGAAATGCATAGATTCATCAACTTGAACTTCATCAAGTGGAATGTGAAGGTTCTCGTCGGCTAAACACTTCTTGAGATTGGATACATGGAACGTTGGATGCACATTACTGAGCGCGGGCGGCAGGTCAAGTCTGTAGGCAACTTTTCCTACACGCGCGAGAATCTTAAATGGTCCAACATATCGAGGAGCAAGCTTACCTTTCTTCCCAAAGCGGACAAAACCCTTCCAGGGCGACACTTTGAGGAGAACAAGATCACCAACTTGAAATTCGAGAGGCTTCCGCCTACGATCTGCGTAACTCTTCTGTCGGCTTCTGGCAGTCAGCGGATGATCACGGATCTTGGCGATTTTATCGGTTGTCTCTTGAACAAGTTCGGGTCCTGTGATTTGAGCTTCTCCCACTTCGCTCCAACAAATCGGGGAGCGGCACTTACGACCGTAAAGTGCTTCAAATGGGGCCATACCGATACTGGAATGATAGCTGTTATTATAAGAGAACTCGATCAAAGGCAGGTGTGAATCCCAATTACCTCCAAAATCAAGAACACAAGATCGGAGCATATCCTCAAGAGTTTGAATAGTTCGCTCAGACTGACCGTCAGTCTGAGGATGATATGCCGTACTCATGTCCAAGCGAGTTCCTAGCGCGGATTGGAGAGATTTCCAAAAGCGAGATATAAAACGGCCATCGCGATCGGATATGATGCTCAAAGGAGTACCATGGCGGCAGACAATTTCCTTGACATAAAGCTGCGCGAGTTGCTCAACACGGTAGTTTTCACGAATGGGCAGAAAGTGAGCAGACTTAGTCAATCGATCCACTATTACCCAAATGCTATCATGCTTGCTTGTTGTCAAAGGTAACTTGGTAATGAAGTCCATCGCTATACCTTCCCATTTCCACGTAGGAATTTCTGGTTGTTCGAGCAAACCAGATGGGCGTTGGTGTTCAGCTTTTACCTTAGAACAAGTCAGGCATTTATCTACGAACACAGCAATATCCTTTTTCATACCGGGCCACCAATAAGTAAAGCGCAAATCCTTGTACATCTTATCAGCGCCAGGATGAATAGAATATCGAGATTTATGCGCTTCACTCAGGATATCAGCGCGAAGATTCTCATCAAAGGGGATCCAGATGCGATTGAGATAGCAGAGAATTCCACTCAGATTAGGGACAAAGTGTGCTTCCGCGCCACACGCTAACTCGGCGCGAAGGTTACCATTACTGATGGATGCGCGCTGCGCGTCACGAATGCGCGATTCAAGGTTGCTTTGGATCGGCGCGAAGTGAAGCTGCGTGCGCGGCAAGATACAGTTAAGCTGGCAGGGTTTTCGGCTGAGCGCATCGGCTACCACATTAGCCTTACCAGGATGATACCGGATCTCACAATCGTAATCGCTGATGAGTTCGTTCCATCGGCGTTGCCTCATGTTGAGTTCCTTTTGATCAAAGATATGCTGAAGGCTTTTATGGTCAGTGTAGAGGATACACTTAGTACCATAAAGGTAGTGTCTCCAGATCTTCAAGGCAAAAACAATTGCGCCTAGTTCGAGGTCGTGAGTTGTATAATTCTTCTCGTGAACCTTGAGTTGCCTCGATGCGTAAGCGATAACCTTGCCTCGTTGCATAAGAACACAACCGAGACCTTGGTTGGAGGCATCGCAGTACACGACAAAATCATCATTACCCTCAGGTAGCGCAAGGACAGGAGCTTCACACAACAAACGCTTGAGCGTTAGAAAGGCTTCTTCTTGCTTCGAGCCCCAAATATACGGTTTACCTTTGTGCGTTAGAGCTGTTAAAGGCAAAGCGATCTTCGAGAAGTTCGAAATGAAGCGCCGGTAATAACCAGCTAAGCCCAGAAAGGAACGGATCTCAGAAGGAGTGGTCGGCGTAATCCAGTTCTTGATTGCTTCAATTTTGGATTGGTCGACATGAATACCCATCTTGTTTACAACATGACCAAGAAACTGTACTTCATTAGACCAAAATTCACACTTGGAAAGCTTAGCATAGAGTTGCTCAGTTCGAAGCTTCTGCAACACCAACCGAAGATGTTGCTCATGCTCGGCCTTGGTCTTAGAATACACCAGAACATCATCGATAAACACAATCACGAATTTATCCAAGAAAGGCCTACACACCCGATTCATTAGATCCATGAAAACGGCGGGTGCGTTGGTTAAACCGAAGGACATGACCAAGAATTCAAAATGGTCATAACGAGTTCGAAAAGCAGTCTTCGGAACATCTTCATCGCGGATGCGCAACTGGTGATAGCCAGAGCGGAGATCAATCTTGGAGAAACAAGAGGCACCTTGGAGTTGATCAAAGAGGTCGTCAATGCGCGGTAAGGGATACCGGTTCTTAATGGTGAGTTTGTTCAACTCGCGGTAATCAATACACATGCGAAACGATCCATCTTTCTTTTTAACGAACAACACCGGAGCACCCCAGGGCGAAGAGCTAGGGCGGATGAATCCTTTAGCAGTCAACTCTTGAAGTTGGCTTGCCAATTCTTGCATCTCAGCGGGCGCAAGACGGTAAGGAGATTTAGCTACGGGGGAAGCACCAGGGACAAGATCAATACGGAACTCGACTTCACGAGCGGGAGGGATACCAGGAAGATCATCAGGAAAAACTTCAGGGAAATCACGCACAACAGGGATATCGCGAAGCTTCTTTTCTTCAGCAGGTTTAACCACATGGGCTAAGAATGCAATACACCTTTTCCGCATGAGCCTTCGGGCTTCGGCGCAAGACATAAGTTTAAGACCGCGGGAGGGTTTCTCGCCGTAGATATGAAGATCACCATTTTCTCGAGGTATGCGAATCATCTTCTTGGCGCAAATAACTTCAGCGCGGTTCTTCGAGAGCCAGTCCATACCAATGATAACATCAAAACTTCCAAGAGGCATGGGGATGAGGTCGATCAGAAAATCGTTTTCGTTAAGGTTAAGCGTGCAATCTTTAATTACTGAGTTAATTAAAACAGTTTCGCCATTAGCTAATTCAACTGAAAAATTTTCTTTTAAATCGTTGCGCGGTCGCGCAAGCTTCAGCTCAAACGCGCGAGAAATAAAACTTCGATCGGCGCCAGTATCAAAAAGTACAGAAGCATAAAATCCGTTAAGCAAAAATGTACCATTAACTACGTCATTATTCGCTTGCGCTTGGTGCGCGGTTATGTTAAAAGCTCGTCCGCGTGTCACTTGGTTTGAAATCTGGTTCACCGGATTCGCTTGCGTAATCTGAACTTGTAGCCTCGGACATGCGATCCGGAAATGACTGGGATCACCGCAGTTGAAGCACGATCTGGGTCGTGGGTTTTGGTAGGTTGGTTGTGGGTTCTGGTGGTAGACTGGTGGTGTTGGCGCAATTGGATTGGCGGGAAGGACTCTACAGTTTTCTGCAAGGTGACCAGCGCGGCCACATCGGTTACAAAGTCGACATGGGACTTGAGGTGGGTGGTGGAGTCTACAGGTTGGGCAAAAGGGGTGGTTTCCTATGTAGGGTTTCTTAGTTGACGGGGCAGGGAGTGCGGGATTGGTTAGGGCATAGTTGTGGACTACAGGGGGAGTTGGGTAGGCTGACAGGGGTTGAGGGGCGTATACTAGAGGTTGGTAGGCGGGTTGCTGGACTATGGGCGGGCTGGTAAGCGCGTAGACTTGTCTGCGCCTACGTTTGGGGTTATGGTTTGAGGGTTCTGGTTTGGTTTCTGCGGGTTCAGGGACAGTTTTGGTGGGTTTGGTCTTCTCAGTTCCCCGCAGGAACAGGGTTCCTGCTCTGACATGGTTGTCGCTGAGCACAGCGGCCAATTCGATGGCGTCAGAGAGGGTAACTGGGTTTCTGGCCCATACAGAATCTTGAATTTCCATGGGGAGACCCCCAAGGAATTTCTCTATGGCTCGGCGGGAAGGGTTAACAAGGTGAGGGATAAGCAGGCTTAGTTCATGGAAGCGCGTCGCGTACTCGCGCGCTTCACCGCTGTATTGCTTAAGATTCCAAAATTCCTCCTCCAGGCGCTTAACTTCGTTGGGAGGGCAGAATTCTCGCGTCAGAATTTCCTTGAATTCCTCCCATGTCATGCTAGAAGCAGCTTCTGCGCCACGCGCATGAGCTACTCCATTCCACCATGGAAGCGCTCTAGATTCCAGGACACTGGAGGCATATAGGGTTCGTCGGTCTGGAGGGCATTGGGTGTGGAGGAAAGTGTTTTCTATTTTCTCAAGCCACTGGAGCATCACGGTGGCCCCTTCAAGACCTGTAAACTTTGGAGGGTTACCCGCGTTAAAGGACTTAATGTTGTAACCAGAGGTGTTAGCATTGTTTTGGTTTAAGGCTTGGGCTATTGCGGCGGCCATTTCCTGGGAACGTTGCTGCGATCGTCTGCGCGAGGCTTCTCTCCTCTGATGGCGGCGAGATAGCGGAGGCATTCTATAAAAGTTTTAATTTTAGTTAATATCTTGGTTTTAGCGCAAAGTATAACCTCGAAAAGCTTGGTTTCGCGGAGTCAGTTACTGTCAAAAGTTAAAGTAAAATAAATGACCCTAAATGCAGACTTAATAAAGGTAACAAATTCGAATCGAGAATCGACAATTCATGTATCACCATGACTTTCCGAATTCTCAATTTAAAATATACGAGCAAACGAGTATTGGAGATTGACGATTCATGTATCACCATGAATTTTCAATCTTCAGTATAAAATATACAAGAAAATGAGTATTGGAGGTTGACAATTCATGTATCACCATGACTTTTCAAGTCTCCAACCTCAGAACATAATCGTAAATGGAAATTGAAAATCAACTATTCATGTATCACCATGACTTTTCGGATTTTCAAATCCAACAAACGAATATGTAAGTAAAATCAATAAAAATTGAAATTCAACAAAAATCGAAATATCGCGGAATAAAACATAAAATCATATACTGCGCAGGCGCGAGCATATTCATAAATAACGAGTAATTAACAATAAGCGCGCAAACATGAGATTTCTCTCATGCGCGAGAAGGGACTCTTAGGTATTCTAGGCCGTTACGTCTAACCACCTATCCTAAAGTCAACGAGCTCTGATACCAATCTGTAACACCCCGACCAAAGGCGGATTATACATCGGGGCGCCACATATTGTTTCATTACTCGTGACACTATTGGGTGTCAATATTTAATAAATTCATTCATTCGCGCACGCGCAAAGTAGACATAAGATAACATAAATCATCATAAATCAATATATTATAAATCATAATAATCGAACAGCAATAACTTGTCTTGATACATTTTAATCTAGGTCCAAAATAAAGAAAACTTCCTACGTGTCTACAAGCTCCAAAACAGCTACTGCAAACCTGAACATGTGTTAAAATAAACGTCAAACACTTGCGTGTTGGTGAGAAATCAAGTTTAATACAATACATAGATAACAATAAATCTGCGCGCAACATGTGTATGTCTGGTTTTCAACAAGGGTGTAATCCGATCGGGACCAAATCTAAGATTCATACTCATAGACTGCCAGTGCTCACAATTGAGCTCACAAACAAGAAAGACTGTGCAAGTGTAAACAAAAGAGAAAATCATAAACGATAGTTCTCCCGTGTTCATCTAATGGTACCATGAGAACTGCGGAATAGACCGACAAGACGGTTAATGATCCACACATACAAATAAACAGCCAAGTCTACGTCCTCAACACATGGGATACTGCGCGACTAAAGTTCATAAACAGTTTAAGACTCTAAGTTTCTATGAACACATGAAGATCCCAAAACATTAAAAGCAAAAAGGGATTAGGTACGAGATTACTCACTTGATAAAACGATGCGGTGTAAGATAAAGCAAGAACCAACTTTAAACAAGCACAAGTTAACCTATAAATAAGATTATTGTTTTAATGATTGGTTTTTAGTCTTGATTACAAGTTAGCATAATTAGTAAGTAAATTATTATATATAATATATATTACCGGAAAAGCAGGGCAGAACAGGGAGGAAGACGGAGGCAGAGAGGAAGACGGCAGAGAGAGCAAGGAGGAGGTTAAATTAAGTGTTCGTGTGTGATGTGTTAGGAAAAATAATATTATTATTTATAGAGAAACCCTAGGGAACACAATCCCTAGAAAAGAGGAAAAGATCTCCAAAAAGTAAAAGATTCCAAAAGCAAAAGATATCAAAAGATATGGCAGCTGCAGGGGACAAAGGAAAGCTGACAGGGAACAGTAAACATGCATGGGCGGGTCAGATAAAGGTACTGGTCAAGCATGGAAAAAGCAGATCTCAAAAGATAATGTCAGTCACTTTTTCTGTCAACCAATGGGGTTGATGCGCATGCTGCGCCAAAAGTGGCTTTTCAGACATAAGATAGGTCAGGTCAACAGCACAGAAGATAAGACAACACAAAAGTAAACGGCTGGATTAAACAGAAGAAAAGACTCAAGACATAGCGCGAGAAAGCTTGAGCGCGAAGGCAGACATAGAAGGTCAAGAGTGCGCGAGCGCGAAGGCAGACAGAACCAACCTTAACGCGTCGCGGGAAGAACTACATTTCTAAGCGCGCCGCGGGAAGAACTTTAATTCTAAGCGCGTCGCGAGAAGAACTATATTCCTTAGCGCGTCGCGGGAAGAACGGTATCCATAGCGCGCCGCGGGAAGAACTAAAATCCTTAGCGCGCTGCGGGGACAGTTCGTCTCGCGTATCGCAGTAACAGGTGGTCTTCACGCAGGCTTCCTTGTAAGGAGTCTGGCGCGTGGAGCTGCGCAGACAACCTTAGGCGGGAAGGAACAAAGGACAGGGGTTCAAGGCTTAAGGGCGGGACGGCGACAAGAGGGAAAAGAAGGCGGAAAGAGAGAAGAAGAGGGACGGGACGGCGGAAAGAAAGAGAGAGAAAGAGGCGGGAAGGAAAATATATTATTATTATTAAAAGTAAAATATAAGTATAAATAAATATTAAATCATAAAAGAAAGAGATCGGATCAGAGAAACGGGTACCTGGGTCGGGTCGGATCGGGGCAGATGTCACATTATGAGCTTTGAGAATAATAATTGAGCTGGCGCGTGAGGCGGCTTACGAGCTGTGAGAGTAATAAAGCTTGCGCGCGAGAGGCGTCTTATGAGCTTTGAGAATAATAATTGAGCTGGCGCGTGAGGCGGCTTACGAGCTGTGAGAGTAATAAAGCTTGCGCGCGAGAGGCGTCTTATGAGCTTTGAGAATAATAATTGAGCTGGCGCGTGAGGCGGCTTACGAGCTGTGAGTAATAAAAGCTTGCGCGCGAGAGGCGTTTTATGAGCTTTGAGAATAATAATTGAGCTGGCGCGTGAGGCGGCTTACGAGCTGTGAGAGTAATAAAGCTTGCGCGCGAGAGGCGTCTTATGAGCTTTGAGAATAATAATTGAGCTGGCGCGTGAGGCGGCTTACGAGCTGTGAGTAATAAAAGCTTGCGCGCGAGAGGCGTCTTATGAGCTTTGAGAATAATAATTGAGCTGGCGCGTGAGGCGGCTTACGAGCTGTGAGTAATAAAATTGGCGCCTGCGGCGACTTACGAGCCTGTAGAATAATGAGAGCATGCGCGCATGGCGACTTACGAGCTGTAATAATAAAGAAGCTGGCGCGCGAGGCGACTTACGAGCTGTAATAATAAAGAAGCTGGCGCGCGAGGCGACTTACGAGCTGTAATAATAAAGAAGCTAGCGCGCGAGGCGACTTACGAGCTTGTAGAATAGTGAAGCTGGCGCGTGAGGCGGCTTACAAGCTGTAAAAGTAATAAAGAAGCTGGCGCGCGAGGCGACTTACGAGCTTGTAGAATAATGAAGCTGGCGCGTGAGGCGGCTTACAAGCTGTAAAAGTAATAAAGAAGCTGGCGCGCGAGGCGGCTTACAAGCTGTAAAAGTAATTAAAGAAGCTGGCGCGCGAGGCGACTTACGAGCTTGTAGAATAATGAAGCTGGCGCGCAAGGCGACTTACGAGCTTGTAGAATAATGAAGCTGGCGCGTGAGGCGACTTACGAGCTGTAAAAGTAATTAAAGAAGCTGGCGCGCGAGGCGACTTACGAGCTTGTAGAATAATGAAGCTGGCGCGCAAGGCGACTTACGAGCTTGTAGAATAATGAAGCTGGCGCGTGAGGCGACTTACGAGCTATAATAATAGAGCCGGCGCGAGTGGCGACTTACGAGCTAAGAATAATAAAGGCCTGCGCGCGAGGGGCGTCTTACAAGCTGTAAAAGTTATAAAGAAGCCTGCGCGCGAGAGGCGTCTTACGAGCTGAGAATAATAAAAGCCTGCGCGCGAGGGGCGTCTTACAAGCTGTGAATAATAAAGGCCTGCGCGTGAGGCGACTTACGGGCCGTAAGAATAATAAACAGCTTGCGCGCGAGGCGTCTTATGAGCTGTGAATAATAAAGGCCTGCGCGTGAGGCGACTTACGGGCCGTAAGAATAATAAACAGCTTGCGCGCGAGGCGTCTTATGAGCTGTGAATAATAAAGGCCTGCGCGTGAGGCGACTTACGGGCCGTAAGAATAATAAACAGCTTGCGCGCGAGGCGTCTTATGAGCTGTGAATAATAAAGGCCTGCGCGTGAGGCGACTTACGGGCCGTAAGAATAATAAACAGCTTGCGCGCGAGGCGTCTTATGAGCTGTGAATAATAAAGGCCTGCGCGCGAGGCGACTTATGGGCCGTAAGAATAATAAACAGCTTGCGCGCGAGGCGTCTTATGAGCTGTGAATAATAAAGGCCTGCGCGTGAGGCGACTTACGGGCTACTTTATGTCACGCGCCACGTGCAGATGTTGCATGCACGTGCGCGTAGACTTTGGTTTTGTGTTATGCGCCACGCGCAGATGTTGCGTGCGCGTGCGTGTAGACTGTGACATGTGCGAGCATGTGATGCGTAAGCATTTGATGCGTAAGCATGTGTAATATGCGTGAGCATATGTGATACGTGAACATATGGTGTGAGGATTCCCAACCCCTAAGTTTGGCGTGTAGCCATATGGGATCTTAGGAGGATTCCCAACCTTGCAGTTTGGCGCGTAGCCATATGGGATATTAGGAGGATTCCCAACCTTAAAGTTTGGCGCGTAGCCACATGGGATCTTAGGAGGATTCCCAACCTTGAAGTTTGGCGCGTAGCCATATGGGATATTAGGAGGATTCCCAACCTTGGCGCGTAGCCATATGGGATATTAGGAGGATTCCCAACCTTGAAGTTTGGCGCGTAGCCATATGGGATATTAGGAGGATTCCCAACCTTGGCGCGTAGCCATATGGGATATTAGGAGGATTCCCAACCTTGAAGTTTGGCGCGTAGCCATATGGGATATTAGGAGGATTCCCAACCTTGAAGTTTGGCGCGTAGCCATATGGGATATTAGGAGGATTCCCAACCTTGGCGCGTAGCCATATGGGATATTAGGAGGATTCCCAACCTTGAAGTTTGGCGCGTAGCCATATGGGATATTAGGAGGATTCCCAACCTTGGCGCGTAGCCATATGGGATATTAGGAGGATTCCCAACCTTGAAGTTTGGCGCGTAGCCGCATGGGATATTAGGAGGATTCCCAACCTTGGCGCGTAGCCATATGGGATATTAGGAGGATTCCCAACCTTGAAGTTTGGCGCGTAGCCATATGGGATATTAGGAGGATTCCCAACCTTGAAGTTTGGCGCGTAGCCATATGGGATATTAGGAGGATTCCCAACCTTGAAGTTTTGGCGCGTAGCCTGATGCGCGCATGCACGGCGATAGAGGGTGACTCGCAAGTGCGTGTGCATGGCGGAGGTCTCTTGCGCAAAACCCAGATGGTGGTTTCCGCGGCGGCACATGCACGGCTGCGGAGTGAGAACCCCCGGGCGTGCGTACATGGCGGCGGAAGTCTAGTAACTTCTGGATCTGCAATTTAAGAGTCAGATCTGCAACTTTAGACCTAAAATCCAGGTCTGTAATCTAGACCTAGATCTGTAAATCAGATCTGGACAGATCTGAAGATTCGGAGCAGATTTAACCATCACAGATTCAGAGATCCTGAATCACAGATTCACAGATTCGGAGATCTGATCATTCGAATCACGGATTTTCCTTCTTGCCCAGATCTGGAAATCTCTTTTTAGATCTATGGATCTTTTTGAGCTTTGAATAGAACAAGCTTTGAAGCCTTTTTCTGTAAACTTCCAGATCTGCGTTTTTCTTGGTAGAGATCTGACAGCCAAGATGAAGATCGAAGGGCAGTTCGTTGCCGTCCCACGGATGGCGCCAATGTCAAAACACGAAACGAATCTAACCTGATCCATGACGATGCTTCCACGGATTTTCGAGATGAACGGACCACGTCTTGATCTTCTTCTTCCTCGGCTGCGCCTGAGACCTGCAACTGTGAGACCTGCGATGGCCTTTCTGGGGGTGTGGAGGCGACTGCTAAGATATCCTGAGGATTTCTTGTTCACAGACACAAAAAGTGGTGGTGGCTCTTACTGAGCATGACCCCCTAATAAGGAGGTGGAGACCTCCTTATATAGAGAGCCTCATGGCCACCATCATGATACCCTAATGGGCCTAGCCCAGTTAGGGTTACCTCCACAAAACCCCCTCAGCCCAATAACATTGTATTAGTCCATATAATAAAATAAGCCAAACATAATAAATTTAGGATCGTAAAACCGGGTTTAGTACCATACCCCTACATATATATATATATATATATATATATATATATATATATATATAGGATTATGTTCATATCAGAAGTATGTTTAGTGCGAGAAGTGCGAGAAATAAATCCAATCAATCACAATTTATCTTTTGGTTTTCATTTATTTTAATCATTGGGGGTAAATTGGTAAAAATGTATTTTTTTTATATTTGGTAACTAATACTTGTCTGGGAGGGTTACACATTTTTTTAATATCCTTTTTATATAACTTTTAACGTTTATTTTCCAATTTTTGTGGATATTTTGCTACTCAAAAACAGCTTAATTATATATACATCTTTGAATTTTCTTAAAAGAATCTAATATAAAATGTAGCATGAGTTTTAGTCCAAATATATAAATTTTTTGCAATCTTGTTTTGTCTAAAAAGTCAATACATAGTATAACTCTTTAACATCACACTAATTAAGCAAATTATTTTAGTGCACGCTACTTAGAATACACAAACACATATTTCACAATCAGATTAAAAACACACTTCATTATCACTTCAAAAAAAATCCCAAACACATCAATGAGTTCGACATACTAAAAAAAGGCTATTAAAATCATCATAACATATGTCGTATAAAAAGCAGCTTAAAACCAAATTGCCATTCTTAACTTAGAACATACATAATGTCGGCTCCTTTCGTATAATTGTATTTATGTCAGATAATATAATTTTAGCTTCATACTTTGTTCTTGAATAAAGAACTTTTTGTTTCCGCCTTGATGATCCTCTCCTACAGCAATGAACAATAATTTTTTGCCATAATTCTCACAAAAAAGTAATCACATACACATTTTCATATTTTTACTACCTATGCAATATTTATAACATCACATCCTACATAACAAACAACTTATGCCCACGTAAACAATTTATGTGATAACTAGTTTTATTATTATTAACATGATCATAAATAATTTTTATTATTTAAATTGATCTTATCCTTTATAACACCACAAATTTCTCACTGCATAACATGGTACTCATCCTTACACAGCCTAAATAGTAGCTTCCATTTCAAATAACATACACAAGTAATACTAATCAGTACACACTTAGCATAACTAATACACACCATAGCATATATCATAATTCATACATAAACAAACTATTCGTATGTAGGTATGTATGCACATATGACTGTTCGTTTGTAGGTACATATGTCAGTATGTACGTACATAGGGACGCCCATACATAAAGGATGTACACTCAGTCGTGTACGCACGTAGGTACGTCCATACGTAGGGAAGTACACGCATGCGTGTAGGCACGTAGGTACGTCCGTGCGTAGGGACGTACACACGTAAGCACATAGGCACGTACGTACGTGCATATGTATCTATGTATATACAAATGTATGTACGTAGGTACGTTTTTATCATTAATTTTTATACGGTTTCACAAACATACACCCCTGCCTAATCCTCAATTATTATTAACACACAATATAAACCTATTTTTACACTTTGTTTAATCATCAGTTATTACCAAATACACAAAACAATCAAATGCCTAAAGTAATTAGACCTCCACCCAAATATTTATATATTACTAACAACACAATACACATAATTAGATGTATTATTATTTTTTTGTAAAAAACCGTTGTTGGTATGAAAACCTTATGTTACTACATCTACAAAACTCAATTGAATAAAATATATATATCAAAATAAAAATGGGAATTACAAATGTCGATGATGATATACAGTTAAAAAAAATTCACAATATAGGCATTTTTTATCTTATATGATACTTTGATTCAAACAAATAACATAAATTAGACTACATACCTTGAAGCTTTATGTCTGCTAGGGTCACCAAATCAAACAGATATACCCTCAATTACGCTTTTCACAAGAACATGATGATGCATCAGAGATGGCCTATTGATTATTAACATTAGCAAACATAATCTATGTGGGTAATCTCACCGATTTTGTGTATCAATTTCATACCCAATGACGGATTTCGCGCGACAAGCAATGGTGAACGGTTGGGGAGTGGAACATGGGTTTCCAAGCGTTACTTGTTTCAATCTGATAGTTTTAGACCATTCTGCCCTTTTTAGCTTTTAATATGATAAGAAATCTTCAAGATAATTACAAAAATGCCATCATGAATTTGAAACCATTGATGTATGTAATCAATTGCTGAGATTCATTTCTCGCTATAGTATCACTTCTCGTATGATTCATCCCCTATATATATTTATACACACACACACACACACACAATAAAAATGACAATTCCTTGTGATAATGTGCATTACAGCAACTAACAAAACATAAAATAAAAGTGTTTTTCAACATGCCACTAGATTCGGACATGTTTACTCGGACGACATATGATAATGCTATGAGGATGAGGATGTAGATGAGATTCCAACCAACCATAAAAACTGTAGATATATACGTACATAGTCATATAAAATTTAACAACTAATTGAAAAATAATACAAATGCAAAAAACAAAATACATCGTCATTAATTAAAATAATAAGACAATAGATAGGTCAATTCATATTAAATCTTGATATCTCTTCTCTAGCATAATAAACCATAAGTTCTTCAATAAATCCTGATCAATCAAATCACATGGTGACATTCATATGTGTTGAAAATACAAATAATTTTGTCAACACGAGGTTGAGTGAGTAAAACACCAGTTAAGTGAAATATAATATAATAAATAAAGAAAAATGCAAACTGTTCCTGTGAGATAAACAATTAGCCATAGCACATAAACAATTCAACCAAATAATAAAGAAATGGCTAAACTGTTGCCATGCGAATCGGGTATTGGTTACCAAAAATGAGTTGTCGGTGAAACCATTGTCATGCGATTGGACGTCGGCCACTACGACGGTCATATGATCATAGAATTATCATGGACCTCTCCGAATGCGGTAAAATAAAGCAAGTAAGCAAATAACAAGTTAAACATAAACTGATATACACACAAGGATAAAAGTTGCTAATGTGGGTATAATAATAAAAATATCTAAGTTACGCATATGCCCCCAGAAGATAAAATGAGTAAAATAGGGAGTGAGATACTCATTTTAACAATAAGCAAGAGATAATTATAAGATATAAAGGTAGATCAAGCTCTCCAGGAAAAACCGACGAGATAGCCTAATAAAGAATAGTGCGGAAAACTAAAGATAAAAAATAACGGTTTGAAAGAGGGTTGGGAATATTGATGAACGGTTAAATATTACTTAGATTTATTATAAATTTTATTACTTTGGATCATTACTTTCATTTATAAATTTTTATAATAAATAGCATATCTTTATCAAAGTTATAAGTATAAACAAAATACTTAAATTAATAAATATTTATAACTTTTTAATATATTATATAAAGAGAATTGTTTTAAACTAAAAATACATTTAATGTATATATATATTTGCTATAAATAACGATTTCTTTTAATTTAGTATTGTAAATAATCAGTGATAGATAATAAATAATAATATTTGTATAAACTATGATCTTTTATAAATACTTGAATTTATATATTTTAATATGTCAATTAATAATATTATATTAAATATATTTTAGATTAAAACTCTTTTCAAATATTAATACCTTTATTAATTTCTAATAATCTAACATACATACATACATATGTTGGTTTTATAAAAATATTGATTATCCATGCTTTTTATAACATTAAGTATATTAATTGGTGTTTAAATAGAATTAATTAACAAGTAACAAACTATTCCCAAAAATAAAAGGGTTGGCCGGGACTCGAGCTCGCGCAAGTGGCCGGCTCAGCGAAGGAATACACACACACATAACAAACTACTCTAACAGATAATTTGTTTATAGTTTATAAATAATAATATATAACCAGAAGCCACCAGAACCCATTTGAACTATGAACCCTAACAAATCAAATCCGTTTAATTGATTGTTAAATAATCAATTAGACAAAGGGTTATTGACGAGTGAATCATGACGAACACAACTGTATATTGAATTACCTTTAACAATGATGTTTTGCAGGTTAATTGTAAGGAACAGCAATGGCCAACGAACGATGATTGCAGGGTGTGATAGTCAAATTAGACTTAGGGGTTTTATCAGCGACAAAGTGAGGATGGTTCAGACGAATTTAATTGCATTATATCGATCTCTAGAGTATACTGCCTAAAACGATTAAGGACGGTTTAATAATAAGTTAATATGTATCGAATTTGACCATGGTTTCTTAATCTGTGTCGTCGGTGAGCCGAAATATGTATGAAAATCATGAATCACAAATAAATTCCAAGTTTCCAACGAGAATTAACGCTCAAGATATCGAAACAGGTCACGGGTTTGGGTTGGACATGGATGCGGGTTTAAGGGTTTGGGTTAATGGGTTAATAATATAACAGAAATTGCAAATAGATCCTTCAACTATAAGGATGTAAACAAAATAGGGTTAAAGTATATTTTAGGGTTAAAAGTGTATATCTTTCATAGTTAATTATATATATTAAATAAATATAATAAAAAATAAAAATAATATAATAATAATTTGATAATCGTGGTATTTTGTTGATAAAATTTCCTGAACATAAAAATGGGTAGGGTAACCGATAAAATATTAAACGAGCAAAATCCGGGATGTTACACACGCGCACAGGCACGGGCTCGGGCGATGGGCGCAATGTGACGCTTTGATGGCGCACGTTGCACTTCGCGAAAAATGTAAGTAAGACCAAGACATGATAATTTACCAAAGACAAGGGACTAAAAGTGAAAAATCTGAAATATGGGTCCTTCGCGCTACACGAAGAACCACCACATGACTACTTCGCGCAACGTGAAGCAGCCATCATGCATGCGTGACACGTGGCATCACGTGTCAGACCACGTGGCAAACCAGTGATGACTCAACGATAATGAGGCAGTTCACGCAACGCGAACGACTTGATTAGTTCTCCTTCACGCGACACGAAGTAGAACAAAACTTTCGGAAAATAGAAAGGTTCACTCCACTTCCTATCTGACCCTAAAAACACATTCTCTCACACACACTTTGCATCGTTTTGCGTGTCGAGCATCGTAGTGCATGTTAAGCCCCGAAGTTCTGACGGTATAGACTTTAGTACGCGATATAAAGTAGAAGTGATGTTCGTACAAGCTTAAGCATATAAACTCTCAATACCTGTGTAAGGTAGGGGTTCTGCCTAAGTTAATATTTTATTATTATATCATGGCTTAGACCCTAGTCGGGGATATAGCCTAGACCTTGATCAGATTTATAAATAGAAAGGTTATAGATAAAATAATGTTTCTTTTTAATTAAGAAACATAGAATTTTATACACATTAGGATATAGTTAAAATATTGTTTCTTCAAGATTAAGTAACATAAGTTTTTACATACAAAGGTGTATAGTTAAATAGTGTTTCTTCATGATTAAGAAACACAAGATTTTATATACAAAGGTTATGGACAAATGATGTTTCTTCTTGAAGAAGAAACTTATCATAAATGTTTCTTCAGAAGAAGAAACTCAGTACACGATTGGCAAATAAAGAGAAAGACTTCAGAGCTAAATCTTTTATTCAAACAAATGATCAATCAAGGTTTAAAGCTATCAAAACCGGACTCATGGTCTGTAGCCGGATCAAGAGACAGTCCGGATATTTATATAAACTTATTTTATTATAGGTTAATCATCATTCATTCACAAAGGTTTTCAAAAGAGATCATAACATCATACAGAACAGACAATCACATGTGAATACGTTACACCTTGTACAATTAGTCATCAAGATAAACAGGTTGTTTATCTTAAACAGTCAGTCAAATGTTATTAGAGATTACGTGATCTCTAACATATAAAGATTTAAGGGATTACGTGATCCCTATTAAATTACAATATAGAAAATAAAAGCAACTCAGACCGAGTACACATGTGTCTGGATCCAAACATAATTTGTTTAATATATCAATTAAGGCTACGTGGACTAGAAATCATAATAAAAGTTCTCCAATGGGCATCAGTTCCTGGAGAACCAAAATTGTGTGTATATGGCATTGTTGTAATAGTAGGTCTACAAGGCCGAGTACTCTCCTAGTACTCGCTACAAGGTATGGTGCCGAGGGGAGTTTTTATAAATCCTCCTAGTTACTAAAAATCGTTCAAAGGTGGTCAACATTAGTCATAATCACATATAGTCGGTTTACTTGGGTCTATTTCACTTAAAAAATACAACATAATTCGTATTTCTATAATATTAAAGAACAAATATCATTTTTTTAATTAATGATTAAAATTTTTTAGAATAATTTAGTGTTTAAAAATGTATTTATCTTATTTATATTGATATTCACTTATTTTGTTATAAATATTTGTAAACTTATGATATTTGAAATATATATATTACCCAAAAATTAATTTTCTTTATATTTATCATGTCCGAGTACTCTCCGAGTACTCCCTCTAAGGAGGTCGGCCGCCTAGGGACCGCATAGCGACTTTTGCAACATTGGTATATGGCAAGTGGCACAAATTCCAGAAATAAGAGACGTTTCTGCTGAGATTGTTCAAGAAAACTATCTTGTCAGTCAAATAAAGATTTATTACATGATTTTAGAGTCAACGATTCACCATCATATAGCTGATGTATTTTACCCCACATTTCAGGGAAACAGATTAGCACAGGTAGCAAGGAATTATAGCCATTCATAGAGTTAGATGCTCGCAAGGTATAGATGGCTCAGTTTTAAATTACTAAAATATTGTAAACAAGATTTAAACACGACTTGTAAAGCAAGCACTCAGATATATAATATCTGAGAAGGTTTTAAAATAAATTAATATTTTATAATAAACAAAATCTTCCGCTAAATAGCCTGCAACTTTGATATATTTACAAAATATGTACCAACTATTGGTCACACATCTAGGCTCTAAGTCGGGGTGTGACACAAATTAACGAAATCGACGTGAAAACGAGTTTGACCCCTGGACTTTATTTAAATGCAATTATGACCTAAAAGACTTAAAATTGAGTTTGTAAATACCCCAAAAATATAAATAAAAATAACATACACGAACACAAAATTAATATCCAAAAGGTTAAACGGGTCAGGTTTTCTGGTTTGAATAAATAGCAAATGTTACAGGGAGGATGTAACATCCGAAAACTTTCCAGGCCAATTATGACGACTTCTGAAAACATAAGAACTAAAAGTGATCTGAATTTCGTAACCTATCGCGCTACACGATGGGAAAATGACAAGCCCGCCACGATACATAGTGGTGTCTCACAATACCCAAGATTTGGGCAGTTTCGCGCTACGCGACGGCCAAATCCATTGGGCCCTCGCGATATGCGATGACCCCGTTAAGCAAACGGGGACACATGCCCCACCACGTGGCAGGCCACGTGGAGGCACACAGACATGATGAGTCATTGGCTACGTGATGGCCACTCAAAAATATCATCACGATACGCGATGGATCTCAAAAGCAGCCTATAAAAAAATGGAGCCGGGCATCTCATTTTCACACAACAAACACACTTTCAACACACACATATAGTCTTAGGAATCGTGCCAAGTTCTAGACTCCGAAGTTGACGGTTTAAGATCCAACAAGCGGCATAGAGTGGAAATGTTGCTCAATCAATTTTAGGCGCCAAACTCCAAGCACCCGTGTAAGGTAGGGGTTCTGCGTAAAGTATTTTATTATTATGACTTAGACCATAGTCGGGGTATAGCCTAGACCTTTTAAAAAATTAAGTGTAACAAAGCTTTTCATATACAAAGGTTATAGTCAACGTAATATTTCTTTATAATTAAGAAACATAAAATATTTATAGACAATGGGCATAGTCAATTAAAAAACATAAGAATTTACATAAAAAGATTATTGTCAAATTAACGTTTCTTCTTGAATAAGAAAACATAATATAGACGTTTCTTCTCACGAAGAAACGTAGCATATGATTGGTAAATAAACAGAAAGACTACATGTCTAAATGTTTAATTCAAAACAAATAATGATCTATTAAGGTTTAAATTTATTAAAACTAGACTAAAGGTATGTAGCCAGATCAAGAGACGATCCGGGTACTTACGTAAACCTATTTTATTATAGGTTAAGCAACATTAATTCATAAAGATTTTCAAACGGAATCACCACATCATACAGAACAGACAATCCCATGTAAATACGTTAAATATTTACAAACAATGAAACCGATTTTACTATATAAGATAAACGTGTTGTTTGTCTTAAAGAGTCAGACAAACATTTATGAGATTACGTGATCTCTAACATATAAGATAGAAAATAAGAATAACGCAGACCAATTACACACATACCTGGATCCAAAAAATTGACCCCTATATATAGGGGTGGCAAAACAAACCCCAATAGGTTGTTTTGGGTCAATATGAATAAATTTTAAAATTGGAATGGGTCATGATGGATCAAAATAATTTTTCAAGGAGGTAAAGATGGATTGGAGAAATGTTAGTGACTTTTGGTTATGGGTTAGAATGGGATTGTTTACGAGTTAGAATGGACTAAAACAAGCTCCATCCAATTTTATTTTAAACAAAACCACCCGAAACCGAATAGAAACCGAGAAATCGACACCAAAATCATTGAAACCAAACAAATACCGAAACCGTCCGAAATGAAAAAAAGCAAAACCGAACTGAAAAAAACCAAAAAATGGAACCTGAACCGATAAAAAACCGTTTTTTTAATAAACGAGGACGACGGGGGAAATATTTTAGTTATTTCATATTTTGCGTTTTTGATTTATATTTTTAGTTATTAATTTTATTAATGTTTTTGAATT
This sequence comes from Bidens hawaiensis, assembly GCF_021521415.1. NCBI lineage: Eukaryota > Viridiplantae > Streptophyta > Magnoliopsida > Asterales > Asteraceae > Bidens > Bidens hawaiensis. Next base: position 234,538 of record NW_027494948.1, read on the forward strand.
TTTTTAGGGAATTTTGAAACCCTTTGTGTTTTAACATTTACTTGGGTCAAGATGGGTTAACTTTACTCATCTTGACCCATACCCATCCAAATCCTTTGTTTTAAAATTTTATCCTTGCCCATACCCATCCTGACCCATATCATACTAACCCATCACCCAAATTCAACACAACCCATTCACATTGCCACATCTACTCACACACACACACAGATATATATATATATATATATATATATATATATATATATATATATATATATATATATATATATATATATATATATATATATATATGATGAGAATCTTAAAAGAACTTTTTGATATTGAGAACTTTAAGAACCATTTTAGACCAAAAAAACTGTTTAGAAATATATAAAAAAAATTATAAAAATGAAAAAAAAATGAAAATTTTTAAAAAGTAAAAAAAAACCAAAAAATTTTACTTTTTATCCGGGTTTCATAAAAAATATATATATAAAAAAAAAGAAAAACCTAATTATACACATATGTATTTTTTTTATTTAACATAATATAGACATATATACATTATCAATTATCTTAACTGTACATATGTGTATAAAGAATAACATGTATAAAATTAAAAAACAAATATTACACATATATATAATTTTGCTAAACCGATATTTTTATTAATTTGCTTTTAATTTTTTTTTTATGAAACCGGGATGAAAAATAATTTTTGATTTTTTCAGTTTTTTTATTTTCATGTTTTTTTTTTGTTTTCTAATTTTCTTTTATTTTTCTTAAAAAGAGCTTTTTTGTGATACAAAATGGTTCTCAAAGTTCTCAACTTTAAATAGTTCTCACATTATCCCAAATATATATATATAGGGTGCAGTTATTGTACGTTAATGCTTAACGTATGGTAGGTATGCGAGACGATCAAAGGCAAAAACCTAAAAACGCTCACAAAACCTTAAACACTCATTAAACGCTCGTTAAACGCTCAAAAACCGTCTTTTTGAAAAAAAAGTGAAAAATTGATCGATTAACCATTCAAAACTGTTTTTTTTTCGATGAAGCAATGATTGATTGGATATGTATTGACGATTCCGAGATGTTTGGATGGGATTTCATAGATCGATTCGCGAAAAACAGAATTCGCGTACGTATTTGTACTATAAGCATTAGTGTATTGGATCTTTTTTTTTCTCTCTCTGTCTCTCTATATATATATAGATAGAGAGTGAGAGAGAGAGAGAGTTAATTTCATTTGAAAACCACTTTAAGTTTTAAAAACTAGAAAGAACTCAACGTAACAATTTTTATTTTTATTTTTATTTTTTTGAATTATTTTTACAGATATGTAATATTATGTAGGTTACATGTATGTAGAAAAATTACAACATTTTTTATACACTGAATCAACTTTTTAGATAAGTGTAACGGACGTTTAATTAGTAAAATTAATGTACATGTTTATTCTCTCTCCTACTGACTTTTTTAATCAGATTTAATTTCAATCACATAATCTAACATATTTAATAAAATTTGTGGTTAAGAATGAGGAACTTAAAATTCTTAAAACTCAACAAGTTTTTAATATATATATAACTCACCCTATATATATAATTATTTAGTTAGTTTTTTTTATATGCATTTCTCACGAAAATGTTACCTAAAAGTTTGCAACTAATTTTTTTTGTAGGAATTTTTATTGCGCATTTCCAACACAATTGCTTTCTGACACTATATCACCAATTCCGTTGCAAATTTAGGATCTTCTTTTCTCGTAGGAATTTCGTTGGAATCGTGTAGGAAATAGTGTTTGTAAGAAATGTGTTACAAATTTTCGTAAGATCATTTGGTTTGCAGGAATGACAGTAGTATTAGAATCAATCATCGTTAGGGAATGAAAAAATTGGTGTTTGGTTGATGACTGAAATGAAATTAACGATTACAAAAGAAATCTCATTTCATCTAAGTCATTCTCTTGCAACCCCCCCCCCTTCTTTTTCCTCATTTCGTTCTTCTTTCATCATACTCTCTCGATAACACCAATTGCAAACCACCACCATCGCCATCAACTGACTGCCACCACCGTTGTTGTCACCACCACCACCTGACTGTCACCACTGTCATCGTTACCGCCACCACCACCATTATCACCACAACCGTCGCATAGCCTTACATGTTTATCAAAGTGTGTAACGGTGATAAGATATTGTGTGATTAATTTGTAAGGGCCCAATATAATCCCCAAACTCCACATTAATTTGCATAGGGAACGAGAACTCAAAAGACGTACTTGTTAAAATAAAGTATATATTACAATTTCAGAAGTGGCCAAGGTTGTGAAATGGTGACGTCTATATTTATTTCCTTATATTTCACCCTTCAACAAACATATTTAATTTTGTTGACTCCGAGTAACCTTCACCGACTGATTACTTCAAGTTCAAAATCATAAAAGAAAAGCGAAAACTTGGTGAGGAAATCGTATCCAATTTATTGTGAATTAATAATAGAAAGATAAAAAAACATACCCTTCGGCCTTTGTTAACAATTTTTTTTTCAGCGTCACTTCAGTTCAAGGTGTAAATTATGTTGGGGCAGGCTCACTAGTTACAAGCTAGCGGCTTGACGGACTGATTCTCTCATTCGTAATTAAACAAATTTGGATGTTTATATTTAGTTCAAGATTATAATAAGGGAATGAGAATAATCTGAGAATGAGCAATTTAAATAGATGAAGTTGAAGAGGTAGGTCCCAGCAGAGCCCAGTTGAACCCGCAAGACTCACCTCAAAGAGGGACGTCTGCGCAGTTGAACCCGCAAGACTCACCTTCAACAGGGACGTCTGCGCAAAGGCTAAACTCGCAAGACTCACCTTCAAGAGAGACGTCTGCGCAGAAACCAACTGGATCCGCAGGACCCACCATGCTCAGAGACGTGACGTCCTTACGCGCAGTACGCAAGCTGTTCCCGCAGGAAAAGCCTCCCAATGGTCGACGTACTCCGCCTGTTCCCGCAGCAACGGATACTAGCCATCAGGGAAGGCTACCCGCGCAGCAAGGCTACACGCACAAGACACTTAACTCTTAAATAATTCAGTAATGTCACCTGAAGAAGGAGTGAGCAAGCCGGGAATATTTCAGCCCAAAGCCGGGAAAACTCCCGCCCAAATGAGCCAGTCCGTACGCTACTAGAGGATCTTTTGTACTGTACCTGACGAGGTATGGACAAAAGATCTGACCAAAGCTGCGACAGCTCACTGACAACAGTACAACGAGCAACATGCTCTATTACTTAATGTCACTATCAGCTGCTGCCTACTCACCAACCTGTCGTAGCACGTGCATAGCCTGCAGTTGGTGGAAAAGGAATAGTACACAGCCGGCCTGGTCACTATCAGCCGCTGCCTACCCACCAACCACCAGCATGGCATGTGCGTAGCCCACAGTTGGCAGAACAGGAATACTATTCAGCCGGCTGTACCTTCTTGGAAACCTACCTTCGGCTATAAATACTCCAACATCTTGGAATGGTATGGGACATTATCTGATATCTCATTATCTTATCTTCTCTAGCAATCTCTTAATATACACTTATATTCAAGAGCAATCTAGTCTGATTCTCACGCCGGAGGGTGGTCACAAGGAGGTACCCCCCCCCCCTTCTCAGTGACGAGCTCACGGTGTCTGTTTTACAGGTCATCAGAAGAACCATCTTTGCCGGACCTAACCCCTCGTGGGAAACATCTATTTAACCCCCAGATTATCCGTAATCTGCCCGGGGTCGATTAGTGTTTCTTCACCGTCGTACTAGGCTGCCCGGAGGTGACAGCTGTCTCAACCTCCGGAACAGTGGTCTCATCACCACCAGAGTTCCCCGCCACCTCTTCACTCTCGGTCTCTGACTCTGACCGATTCCCCTGATCGGCAGTAGAGGCAACCTTCGCCTTACCCTTCCCGCCAGCAGCCTTCTTCTTCCGCGTGAAGAAAGGACCATCTGCGGATTCCTCATCAGAAGATGACAAAATTAGAGGAATTCCAGCAGAGGTTTGAGCATTGACAGGGCGAGGGTTAAATAACTCCTTACCTGGCCGCGTGGCGCTCAGAATCGGGTGGCCCGACGGGTAGACCTCCACAAACCGATCCGCCGTTTGCTCCAAGATGGGCAACTCGTTCTCATCAAGAGCACGGGTACCCATCCGAGCGGGACCACCAGCCTCCCGCGGATGCAGGAGCGATTGTAGGTCGTTTCCCTCTGAAAACAAAAGAAAAACAGTTAGAAGAAAACTTTAAATCAGCAAAGAAGATGAAGCATACCGTAAGGGATAGAGTTCAAACCGTATTCAAGGATGATGGGAATCTGTGGCGCCTCCGCCCCAGCATCCTTCCACACCCGGCTCATCCCGAGCATCACCATCCCGGACTCCGCAAAGCGGTAAACCGGAGACTGGACCCGGGAAATCTTGGAGAACCATTCCGCCTCCTCGTAGTTGAAGGCGTGAAGGTTCGGGAGAGCTCTCCCGTTCTTGAACGTCATCGCTATGGGGACGACGCGAGCGGAGATATAAAAGAACTCCCGCTTCCAAGACCGAAGACTGCGCTCGGTAGCGCAGATCTTCAAACCCTTGATCCGAGTGACCAAGGTATACCACCCCTGGATGCACCTCCAAGAATAGAAGGTCATCAGGCGGTCGACATGGGGCTCCACGCCCAGAATGAGGCACACCCATTCAAAATGGCGAATCTTGGCGATCGTCATTGGGTGTACCTCCGTCAGATGTACACCGTGTCTCTCCAAAACACGGTACACAAACTTCGTCAATGGGAACCTGAGATTCCCATAAACGAAGAATGCGGCATACACCCCTATCTTGCCCTTGGGGGCATCGTACACCGTCTGATGAGGCTTAGGAAACTCAGGCTCGAAAGGCTCGAGCATGAACTTCCTAACAATGTACTGGTACAGGTCGACGGTAAGAGCACACTGGCACTCACCAGCAGTACTCTTATCGTCCTTATCAGAAGTAGACGACGGATTCTCGGCATACACGTCAGACTCCTCGGCGGTAGCCTCAAGATCATGAACGGAAGACATGTTTTGAATGTAAAGGAACGATTTCAGGAGAATGCTCGACAGAAAAGTTAGAGTATTCGCCGGAAATCGTTTAGAAGAAGAAGAGAGGTGAAACTGTGAGTTGAGATGCAACCTCTCCTCCCTTTATATACTCATCGCAATGAATGCGATGAATTTAATGCGGAAGAGAGAGGAAAACGCTGGTGCAATGAAACTATGACACGTGGAAAAAGCAAGCTGGCAACAGCTGTTGACAGGACGCGTGCCGTAAACTTCGCGGCCACGCGCCCGAAAACTTGCGCCCACGCGCCTGAAAAAGCGTCTGGAATGACCATATACTGTCACATCGCCATAACTTCCTGCACGTCCTGACACTGTCAGAAGAAACCGTCGGACGACGTTTCAACAGTTTGGACTGTTCTTATCCTTTCACCAACTCTTCGAATTTCAAAAAGATTCAAAAAGATTCAAAAGTAAACGGGACTATACCCCTTACCTTGGCAACCAAGTAACTATAAGACAGGTGCGAGTACATTGTTAAGGCAAAACCCTTCACATACTTAGCACCTGCAGGAAATTGAAGCCAAGAATACCTCGGCAACCAAGTAACTATAAGACGGGTGCGGGTACAGTGTCAAGGCAAAACCCTTCACATACTTAGCACCCGCAGGGAATTGAAGCAAGGAATACCTTGGAAATAAAGTAACTATAAGACGAGTGCGGGTACAGTGTCAAGGCGAAACCCTTCACATACCTAGCACTCCGCAAGGAATTGAAACCAAGAAGGATCTTCTGGGCCGTGCTTGCGGAAACGGGAATAACATCCCCGCATAGCGGGAACGTCGAGAACTAGATTGATTGAAGCTCCAAGATGGAATGGTTGTTTTAAACATAATTGATCACTATGTTCAAAACTACCAAAACCTCATGGAGAATCTACACAAGTGGAACTCAACGCTCCTGATTTGCGAGGAGGTTACAGACCTACCCGCATCATACCAAAGATCAAGCAGAAAAGTCGGGAATTTCTGCATGTGACATTAGGACTTCCGCGGGAAGAATCCCCATGGAAAACCTTAAAACTAAACCCTTTTCAAAACCCTTTGCTTAAGTCCAAAAGTTCACCTCACTTATTAACAATTCATGAGAAGAACATTGGACTGGGGGGACTTGAAGAGGTAGGTCCCAGCAGAGCCCAGTTGGACCCGCAAGACTCACCTCAAAGAGGGACGTCTGCGCAGTTGAACCCGCAAGACTCACCTTCAACAGGGACGTCTGCGCAAAGGCTAAACTCGCAAGACTCACCTTCAAGAGAGACGTCTGCGCAGAAACCAACTGGATCCGCATGACCCACCATGCTCAGAGACGTGACGTCCTTACGCGCAGTACGCAAGCTGTTCCCGCAGGAAAAGCCTCCCAATGGTCAACGTACTCCGCCTGTTCCCGCAGCAACGGATACTAGCCATCAGGGAAGGCTACCCGCGCAGCAAGGCTACACGCACAAGGCACTTAACTCTTAAATAATTCAGTAATGTCACCTGAAGAAGGAGTGAGCAAGCCGGGAATATTCCCGCCCAAAGCCGGGAAAACTCTCGCCCAAATGAGCCAGTCCGTACGCTACTGGAGGATCTTTTGTACTGTACCTGACGAGGTATGGACAAAAGATCTGACCAAAGCTGCGACAGCTCACTGACAACAGTACAATGAGCAACATGCTCTATTAATTAATGTCATTATCAGCCGCTGCCTACTCACCAACCTGTCGTAGCACGTGCATAGCCTGCAGTTGGTGGAAAAGGAATAGTACACAGCCGGCCTGGTCACTATCAGCCGCTGCCTACCCACCAACCACCAGCATGGCATGTGCGTAGCCCACAGTTGGCAGAACAGGAATACTATTCAGCCGGCTGTACCTTCTTGGAAACCTACCTTCGGCTATAAATACTCCAACATCTTGGAATGGTATGGGACATTATCTGATATCTCATTATCTTATCTTCTCTAGCAATCTCTTAATATACACTTATATTCAAGAGCAATCTAGTCTGATTCTCACGCCGGAGGGTGGTCACAAGGAGGTACCCCCCCCCCCTTCCCAGTGACGAGCTCACGGTGTCTGTTTTGCAGGTCATCAGAAGAACCATCTTTGCCGGACCTAACCCCTCGTGGGAAACATCTATTTAACCCCCAGATTATCCGTAATCTGCCCGGGGTCGATTAGTGTTTCTTCAGAAGTTGAAATGTAAATTGTTGGAGGTTAAAGTTAAAAATTTTAAAAGATAAATTAATTTTATTTTTAAATCTTGATTGTTATATGAACTTTAACATTTTATCTCTAAAACTAAAATACTAACTTTTTTTAAAGCTTTTAAACATGTTAATAGGTTAACCCATTTTTTAATGGACCGGGTTTGGATTGATCCATTTTTTAAACAAGCCATGTTCAGGTTGATCTATTTAAAATATTAAATCAGGTGACTTATGTCAACGAACCCAAAAACTATTTTTTTCATGACATGTTTGGGTTGTGTCAATATTATTGCGCCAAAACTAATGATGGTTAGTAGAAATCTTATATGTTCTACAACATCGTATAATAATAATAATAATAATAATATATAGAATAATAATACTGATATTAATAGTAAAATATTAAAATTAATTATACTGTTAAAAATATTTATAGCAGTAATAAATTTTGATAAATATAACATTAACCGTAATATAATAACAATTTTGATAAATATAACATCGATCTAGCTTTCACACTTGTTGAAACTTCTGGCTCTGTTTCTCGCAATAAGTCACCAACATAGGCATTGACTATTTGGTCATATCATCAATCTAGATTGGATTTGTAGTTATAGTTATATTTTATTTAACTGGGATTGTTGTTGAAGTATACTTATGGAAATTCCTATATAAGATCCTCCATGAGTTTGGCTATGTATATGGGCGTAGCACTTATAGAGAAGAAGCTATAGTGTCACCTCATGGGCATGTTGATATAATGTACTATACACATGATTTTCTAGTGTTTTGATGGACTTCTTCGGTTCATGGATATGATATTAGATGTAGAAAGTATGCAAATGAGCCAAAAAAATGGGCCTTCGAGCTTAATGGTAGATACCTGATGGAAATAATATATATAAAATGTATTAAGTAAAAAAGAAAATAAAAAATGGAGAATGATGACAAAGAAGATAATGATCTATACTTCGGGCGAAGAAAAATAAGGGAGGCAAAGCTAACGTGCCACAGTGGTGAATGAGGGGGGATGGTTCAAATGAACCATACCTACCAGCCTACAAATAGCTAAATGCATGCACGTAATTGATTATTTTTTTCTCTTTATATCCTCTCTTACATTCACTCACACTTCATGTCACAAATGCATCTCAAATGCATGCATTGGTGAAGGTCTAATAATACTACCGACTTTTGCATGAGTTTGATTCAACTTGTGGTTGAGGTACCGATCACTACTCCTGCTTGAACTAAGTTATTTACTTAGAAAATTAATAGTCCCAAACAAAGTTAAACTTCTTTTCTCAGTACACTCTACTTGATAAAATCACCATCGAAGACTCCTTCGCAAAACGTGGTATAAATATAGGCTCTGTTTTATGTCCGATATGTGGTTTGAGGTTTTCGCCAAGCATCTCTTTATCAGTTGTGGCATTGAAATGATTGTTCGGTCACAAATTTATTATTTGTGTAAAATCTCAATAGTTGGCGTCTCATCAATCGACGATTCTCTTCTATGGGCTTCTTCACTACATCCTCTTCAACTAAGGGGATATGCTTCTTCATGGCATTAATCCCATTGATTTTTGGTGTATGTGGCGCTCACGAAACGACTTCATCTACAACAACCAGCTGGTTAGTTCATATAAAATTATAGAAGATACAAATCTTAGAGTACCTTCTGATTATTAATAGTATGGAATTCTATAGTGATTTATAAAATTCCGTTACTGTTCAACAAAAAAAATAAGCGGTTACTAAGAACTAAACCTCTAATCAAGTTGTAGTGTTGCATATTGTTAAACGCCCTATTAAAAACTTTGTAAAAAATGACGTAAATAATTAACATAAATAAATGGTGACTATATTCAGAACACGCTACGTAGGTCACTTAAATTCCAAATGTTAACAGAAATTCTATATATATCACATATTTTACCACAAACTTTTGTCTAAACTCGACATCATCTGCTTAGATGACAAAAGCACATCTAAACAAAAACTCAGGTCAGCAGCTTCATCTTGTCACTTGTGAACCCTTTTATGTACTACGTATCCGTGTTTCATCATATATAACCTAAAATAAATATTTTTGGTTTTATTACTTGTTTGAATTTTCATGCCCAATATCATTAATTAATACTAATGAAAACAATACTCTAGCGACACCTTGGTGACGTTCTCTAAGGGAGGTCACTGGTTCGAGTCTTGTTCGTTACAAAATGTTGTGTGTGTCAGGGATTTTATTAGGGCCTTTGGATGTGGTTTCCCATGAAATTGGTGGGGCCAAGTCATCAACGTTGTATGTGATCGCGAACGTGGATGACTTTTGCGAATGAATATACCCAGGTGGAAGACAAGTTTTTTGGTCATTAAAAAAAACAGCTTGGAAAACAAGTTTTATTAATTGTTATTGTTGGAATTATGGACCGGTTCGATTAAGTCAACACGGCAGACAGGATTTTGACCCGTAAGAGTTACACCTTGGGCAACGAACAATAAACCCGCTTAACTCGCTTAACCGGTAATGGCGAACAACTAACGGAATTTATTATTTATACTAAATATAAGTAATAAATGAATAACGTTTATTTACTAGTTAAGTAAACTGGTTCGGACTTTGGACGAGAGTTGGATTGAGATGGAGTTTGAGGCCCGGTTAATATTTGTTTGAGATAACTATAATATTATCTATATATATACATATTATTATGGGTTTAAAAACTAACCCTAGGTGAATACTTGGAAACCAAGAAAAGGAAGTCGACCAAACCAATCTCACGGCCGTCACGTTCCGCTCGATCTTCCGTCCATCTCCGACACCGGCTTTTGGTTGCTGCAACATTGAAAGCCAATAGCCTTTTCCTGCGCCGCTGCCATAGTGCACCGTCGCCGTCCCGCTTGTTCGTGTCGTCAACTAGCGCTCGCTCGTTGAACCTCGGTGTCTCAACCGGTTAATCATTAACCGAGGTATTATTTATCTCATCGGTAGTTAACAATATATCGTATATTATTAATCGTACTCGTATCCTTTGTAACCGGAACCTGTACGATTCCGCTAAATGGTGATTACTCGTTTTATATTCCGCTGCGTATTCTGTTATTAATGTGATTAATAATTATGAAACTAATTTTATTAAACCGGGTTTAAAAGTTAAACCGTTAACTGATAACCACTGGAACCCAACAGTTATCATGACCGATATATATCAATGTGGTGTGCATTTTATTTTCTGATGTCTGATTCATCTTATTATTGACTGCGTTTAGCAAAGGTCAACTTTGGCATCAACTACTTTCACGAATTTAGCAAATAAATTCTTTATCAATTTGAAATTTAAAGGCATTTTTATATTAACTAAAGTCAATTGGAGGACTAGATGTATGTTTATGAATTATGATAGATATATTTGATCTGTGTTTATAATAGACAATCAATTCATATTTTATTATAATTTTTAATATATATTTGATTAGAAGTCAAAGCAAAGTTTTATACAAGTGTTACTACATCAATAAACAATAACCAATTAATTATTTCTAGTGGGATTTCATGGGGCACCTATAAGAGATTAAGATACTTGGAATATTTAATATTGCTGTTTTCATCATGCGTGATGAATAATTTGCAAGATTTATTTAGAAGAAATTTTAATAACCCAAATACCAGATGTTTATTTTCTTAATAATCCAATGCATCTCCATATATAAAAGATTGCTGCAAGTCACCCAAACAAGTGAACAACCACATTCATGTACACAATCCCATCATGTATGTTCTTCATATAAAGTTATTTAAACTTATTAAATTTTATTCTATTTCTTATAATCTTTTATTATTTTTTTGTTTTTTTCCATTGAAACTTATTAAACAACCACATTCATGTACACAATCCCATCTTTTATTATCTTTTATTAAATTTTATTATGTTTCGTAAACTCTGGTTTTGAAGCTTTAGTTAACATCGAACCTAAATAATTGAGGCAAAAGGTGTAGCAATCAACTTTTACCTTCACTTCACCATTTCTAGACTTAGAAACTATGTTATTCGTAGGGACTCTCACTGCCGAAGGTGTAGCAGGGAAAACATTAACTTTTACCTTCACTTCACCATTTCTTCCGTCCCATTTAGAACCCATGACTATTATAAGTATATCTACATCCTTCGATTCAGAAGAAAGCAAGTTGACCTTATTATACTCAATTTCCACCTCCTTGAAAACACATGTCCTCATATTTCACCTATTCTTCATCTACCTACTCGTTTACTATAAAAGGATTCAGTTTACCCATACCCGATCCAAAAATAGACTCGATACCATTAGCCAAAGTTGGCTCCCCCTCCTTATACGATGGTCTACTTATGGTATTACCTTTAGTCCCACTTCCATACAATGAAACCGAATTAGAATTTCCATTTAATTCGGTCACTTTGCATAATAAAACGGATCCCATCATGTAAATTCTTTAACGGATACCTCAAATTTTGAACATTGATATCAACAATGATGGTTTCATTAATACTCTTAACCACTTTAGTGAGGATACCCACCTTCTCGGATGCCAAGCTCTTGTCTGTATCATAATCCACAAACATGCATTCAACCAGTGGAGGCTAGTTATTTAAGACCATTAGGAGACCATGCAATCAAAGGAAGACCAAGAATATCACTCACACCATAAGTTCATCATGAATAAAATTTTCGTAACTAAAGGTACACTTAGAAAAAAAAACTTGAAATTCTCACAATTCTTGAAGTTAACACAAGAAAAAATCGACTCGAATTAAAACTAGACCCCCCCCCCCCCACACACACAAAAAAAAGAGTTTCCAAATCCTCTATGTGACATCAAATACATATTAGAGAAAATTGTCATTTGACTCCCTGGATAATATCGGAGGGAGACTATTGGACCACTTAAAACTATTGTGCATGTTGTGCCTTTGTATATCTCTAGCGCGCTTTTTTTGCTCCTTCCGTCAGTTGACCAAGCATTGACCTGTTAAAAATGTTGAAATTACGTTTTTACCCCTAAGCCTTTAATTTCAGTTTAAAAATAATCATCCAAAACCATGTAAATGTCGGGATTCGAACCCCAGACCTCCGGTTTAACATCCCACCAAAACTACCAATTGAACTAAGTTAGTGTTTGGTATAGCTATACAACATAAACTATATACTATCACTTTATCACTTCATATTCCCCAATTATAATTAGGGTTCCTAAGTTTTAATTCCAGACAATTGATCCTCATGTAGTCATATCACGATTCCAACTCCAAGATTTAATCAAGTTATAATCAATTTGTCATCACGGTAACTATTTACAGTTATTTATCGAAGCCTGACGATATTAACACCCTCATCGTCGCACCCCGTCACCGCCCCCGCCTCCACACCACTTCTTTGTCGCCACATCATCTCTTCGTCGCAGTGACAAAAACTTGTTTTCGTTAACCTTTTGTATCAATATATTGTGTTTGTCTTGATATTGGTGGTTGCTGGATAAAACTTGGTTGCCGGAAAATAGGTGGTTGCCGGAAAAACGGGAAACGGGGAAACGAGTGTCGGCGGCTGAAAAACGAGTGTGCTTCGGGTGGTGATTTGGTGGTGATTTGAGAGAAATATGTTAGAGATAAGATGGTGTGCTTCGGGTCGTTGGAGAAACGAATGCCGGCGCCGGAGATGGTGCTACGATGATGAATATGATGATGATGAGCTGATGTTGTTAATATTATTATTATTGTTATTAATATGATGATGATGACGACGATGGTGCTACAATAATTATTATTATTAATATATTATTTATTAGAAGATTATTAAAATAGCCTTGCCATCCAACTGACGGAAGGAGCAGAAAAAGCATGCCGAAGATATACAATGGCATAACATGCGCAAAATAGTTTTTAGTGGTCTAAGGGTCTCCCGCCAATATTATCCAGGAAGTCAAATGACAATTTTCTCTACGTATTAGGAATAGCATTAATATCAATAATCCACACAACAATATTTTTATCCGAATTAAAGAGACCAAGAAAGTCAGACTTTATAACATCCCCTTCACTTTGCAAGGTTTAGGTCTTAGGGGGTGTTTGGGATTCTTTATTTTACCTCCTTATAAATTTTTCCAAAAGTTATAAGTCATAACATTGGACTTATTAACTTATCATCTCACAGCATAAACAATCTCAAACAACTTTTAACATTTCAAAAAGTTAATATGTTATAAGTTGATAAAAATAAGCAATACCAAACACCCCCTTAATAACATACATTTAAAAAGAGAATGAGGAGTGGAGGGAAACCTGCATTATTTTCTCTTAGTTGTTTTCTCACATATGATTTTTTTGTATGATCTATAATGGTGGGGATTAAAGAAAAGGATACCAGTATGTTTTATTAATTATGTGAAGATAGGAAGGTTACTGTTCTTCTTTCCGTTGGGGCCACCTTTAACTACCTCCCCATATAAAGGGATCATTTTTTTAACAATTAGGAGATGAAAGACATATCTTAGATTAGCTTACTAGCATAAACACATAATGTTTTATTTATTATATTATTCAGCAATATTATTATATAAAAGTATCTCACCAACTCCTCTAATTGCTTTTATGTTATTGATAAAATGAATTTAATTACTTTGTAACCACCTTATATTAATAAAAACAAAAATCATATTTTAGAAATTATATTGTTATTTACAAAACGTTATAATCTATAACCGGCGTATTTATTTAACTCTATTAAAATTTAAAACTGTATCCTGTGCTAACTTTTATAGAGTTTCTTTGAAAGTTTTTTTCTTTATATCTTAATTGGTCGTTCGTGAAAATTGCATATTTGCATGTGCACTATAAATCAATAATACGTCAGCTATAAATCAATAATACGTCATCACAATCAAAGACATCCAGCAAAAGCAAAAAGGGAACACCTTTGGAGAGACGAGACCATATTTACTGTGAAAAGTCCTTGCTCCTATGTATAGGGTATTAGTATGTAGTAGTTATCATCAACTAAAATTTTGATCAACTAAAATTTTGAAAAGTGCTTGCTCCATTTTCACTTTGTACATTCAAAAGGAATTATCATCAACTAAAATTTTGAAGAAAATAGTTTGTCCGTCAGGTGTTCGACAAAATGTCTCAATAAAATAATCTTTGTTTTTGATGTTTTGAGGAGGGGAGGGCAACGGGTGGTTGCTCTCCTCCTTCCCCTTTCGTTCGGGTGTTCATTCATCAAACTCAACTCGAGTTTTGTTTTATTATTATTTTTCTTGGTGTGGTACGTGGCTACCGGGGTGTTTTGTTGTGCGGGGGTGGTATGACCGGGGTTATCGAAGAGGTTGTTTGGCCGTGTCCGTTTAGAGGCTTCCACTGTTGCCCGGATGGATTACCGGGGTCTAAGGGGGTTCGATTGGCCGCACATATTAAGCGGCTTCATTTGTCATCGGATGAAAAGAAAGAGACCTTACGAGAGGCGATCTCGACAAATTTGGATTTGTTTGTTTCGGTTGGTGAGGCTTTAAAGGTCTCGCGTAGGTGGATGAGTGGAGCGTGTATGGAGTCACATGCTCTCCGTCGGGGGTGCCATCATGATGACGAGTCAGTCTGGTACAAGTGTGTCACGGGAGATGTGGAGGAATTTATAGTGGGGATTGCGAAGCCACATGTTGGGAGGGAAGTCGTCGCGGTGGGAAGGGTGGAGGTGGATGTAGCTCTCCTTGAGCGTGTCTTCACTCTTCCTATTACGACTGTTAAAAACATTCCTCATGGTTGTCGTATGGCTTTTTCCCAAGCCTTAGTGGGTGCTCTGGGTAAGGAGTCTGTTGAGGCGTGGGTGAAACTTTTGTTGTTACCACGTTGCACATTACGAGTTTTCAGACCTTCTAATCGTCAGCAACGCAGGTCTGGCAATAGAAAGTATGAGCAATGCCGAATTATTCAACGGTCGCTATCCGCTTGGGGTGACCGTGACGGTTTCTTTGAGCTCCTTATATCGCTTTTTGACCAACCCCTTGGGGATGCCTCGGGTGGTGATGCGTTTGTCCCCGAGTCTGACGGGGACAAACGCCGGGTTGGGCGCCAATGTTAAACAATGTTTGCGGAAAGTTGCGGACGGGCATTTCACTGTTGCGGTCAAGGTATTATGCTCTTCAGGGGTTGCACCTTTCGGTAAGGATACTTTGAACGCTTTGTTGTCTAAGCATCCCATCATGGCGCCTCCGATTATGCCTGCTTCCTTGCTTTCTGAGTCTCCCCTTGTCGTGGACGTTGATAGTGTGCTTGGGTGCATTAAATCTTTCCCTAAAGGGACTTCGTATGGGTGGGACGGTTTACGAGCCCAACACATTTTAGATGCGTTGTGCGGAGAGGGGTCTCCGATTGCGGATGGTTTGCTCAAGGCTATCTCTGCGGTGGTTAATTTGTTTTTGGGGGGATGGTGTCCTAAGGTGTTGGCAGAGTTTGTTGCGTCTGCCCCACTTACGCCGTTGCTTAAACCAGACAATGGGATTAGACCTATTGCCGTTGGGGCCATTTGGAGGCGGTTGGTCTCTAAGGTGGCTATGAGGGGTGTCGGGAAGGAGATGGCTAAATACCTCGGTGACTTTCAATTTGGGGTGGGAGTCCCCAGTGGGGCTGAGACCGTGCTCCATAGCGCGAACAAGTTTCTGAATCAGTTTTATTCGAATGGGTCATTGGCTATGCTTACTGTTGATTTCTCCAATGCCTTCAACTTAGTAGATAGGACGACCCTTCTACACGAGGTATGGAGTCGATGTCCTTCCATTTCTCTTTGGGTGGATTTTTTATATGGGCAGTCAGCTATGTTATATGTGGGTGATACTTACATTAAATCCACCACTGGGGTTCAACAGAGGGACCCTCTTGGGCCTCTCCTTTTTGCCTTAGTTTTGCACCCACTTGTTCACCAAATCAGAGATCGGTGCAAGCTTCTCTTTAATGCTTGGTACTTGGATGATGGCACGATTATCGGGGATACTAGAGAGGTGGCGAAAGCATTAGATATTATCAGGTCTGAGGGGCCTCATTTGGGTCTTGAATTAAACGTTAAGAAAACAGAGTTATTTTGGCCAACATGCAATAGGGTGAAAGTTCAGGAGGGGTTGTTCCCTTGCGGGATTGGAAGGCCGGTGATTGGCGTGAAACTCCTTGGTGGTGCTGTAAGCCGGGATGCGGGGTTTATCAGCAGTTTGGCTATGAAAAGGGCATCTAGCGCTGTGGAACTGATGAGCTGTCTCCCAAGACTTCGGGATCCTCAATGCGAGCTTCTTTTGCTTCGCTCATGTATGGAAGTCACCAAGCTTTTGTTCGGTTTGAGAACGTGCCAACCTATGTATGTGGGGGAAGCTGTTTCTATATTTGACAATGGTCTTCGAAGGGCGATTTAGGACATCGTGGTTTGTGGAGGTCCGTTCTTTGGGGATCTCCAATGGAGGTTGGCATCACTTCCGACCCGTTATGGGGGTTTGGGTCTCTGTTCGGCCGAGGATGTATCTACATATGCTTTTGTGGCTTCGAGAGCACAGTCGTGGTGTTTGCAAGACCATATTATTCGGGGTTGTGACATTTATGGGTTGGACTTTGATTATGGGTGTGCGATGGATCGTTTACATACTTCACTTCCAGATTTTGATCTTAGCGGGTTCTCTAATAAGGACACCCCCCCCCCCTAAAGCCCAACATGTTGTGGCGAGTGCCTTATTTAGTGGAATCGTCAAGAGTTTAGAAGTGAAGTTTAATATATCCCCTCGCCAAAAGGCGGTGTTTGAATACCTTCGGGCTCCTCGGGCTCAGGATTTTCTAACGGCCATCCCCATTAAAGGATTAGGCCAACGTATGTCGGGTTTGGAGTATCGGGCTATCCTTAAGTACCGGTTAATGATCACTATGTTCCCGACTGATGAACCTTGCCCAATTTGTCGCAAGGTCTGTTTGGATTCTTTTGGTGACCATGCGGTGCATTGCAAAGAATTGTCTGGCTTTAAATACAGACATGATTTGGTTAGGGATGTTCTGTGTGATGTTCTTAAACGGGCAGGGATTTCTGCTAAAAAGGAGGCCCCTGTTAACTTTCTTACGGATCCTCTTGAAGGGAGGCCCACTTTACGACCAGCTGATATTCTTGTGTTCGGGTGGACAGGGGGAAACACGTCTGTGTGGATCTTACAGGAATGTCTCCTCTTGTTGGGCTCAGGGACCGTGGGTTTGTTGTGGGTCAGGCTGCGTTGAAGGCTGAATCGGGCAAAGTTGTTAAACACGAGAAATCTTGTTTAGATAATCAACATGTCTTTCTACCATTTGCCTTTGATACATTTGGTTTCCTGGCCCCAGAGGCTGTGAAATTTTTGAGTAGGGTTCATCGCGTCGTACACGGAACCTCTTCAGCTTCTAGGTCCCAAAACTTCGTTTTTAGCAGGATTGACTTTGCTATTCAAAAGGGAGTTGCGGCGCAGCTTTTTGCCCGTTTTTCTGCCACTCTATTGTAATCGTTTTATAGTAAATTATAATAAAATGGAAAATTGTTTTAAAAAAAAAATTAGACTGTGCTTGGTCAATTTATTGGTAGAATTCCACTAAAAGTTTATCAAACAGTTTGTGAACAATAAATCTTAATGAACAATAACAATGTTAACTTATGAATGAACCCAATCACGAATTAGGACCACACGAACACAAAGTTTGCATAACTCAAAGTGAAAACGATTACAGGACTCTTACAAATAAACAAACTCTTAAACTTGGTCATGGGGCACCTAGCTACCAACGCGAACTGTGATTTTCCTGATCTCGTTGGTTAGCATGGTATTGAAAAATGGAGGAAAGTAGTAAAGAATGAGTTTGATGGTATTGAAATGAACTACGACTAAGAGCTTGTTGATCTACCTAGCTCCTAGTCAAAACCCATAGAACTGAAATGGGTATTTGTCAAAACATGAAATGAATCTGTCCTGATCCATGACGATGTTTCCACGGATGTCGAGATGAACGAACCACATCTTGATCTTCTTCTCCGGTTGCTTGAGATCTGCAATGGCCTTTTGGGGGTGTGGAGGTGACTGCTAAAAAATCTCAAGGATCTCTTGTTTACAGACACAAAAATGGTTATGGTGGTGGCTCTTATTGAGCATGACCCCCTAATAAGGAGGTGGAGACATCCTTATATAGAGAGCCTCATGGCCACCATCATGGTACCCTAATGGGCCTAGCCCAGTTAGGGTTACCTCCACAAAACCCCCTCAGCCCAATAACATTGTATTAGTTCATATAATAAAATAAGCCAAACATAATAAATTTAGGGTCGTAAAACCGGGTTTAGTACCATACCCCTACAAGTCCCCCAAGTCCAGTGTTGCTCCTAGGCGTGCAAGCGTTTAGGTGGAGCGCGCATGCATGGCGGAGTTGAGCGCGCATGCATGGCGAGGTTGAGCGCGCATGCATGGCGGAGTGTTGCTTAGCGATGCGCATGCACGGTGGCGATCAACTGTTGAGGTGGTGTGGTATTTATAGTATTAGGACTTCCAATGATTGGGCTCAGACCCAGTTATGGCCTTTTTTGGCCTCCTCCTATTGCTTCGCGCCACGTGTACTGAGGACACCTGGTGCTTTTCATTGATTATTCTCTGACCAAGGTATTTTACCTGACCCATGTGCCATCACGTGGTGGCACATGGGCTTTGCTGAGTTGTCCACCCTTCATTGGCAGCTGTCAACACCAGCAAAGTCTTTATTCCTTAAAAGATACCTTCTGGAAGGTTGTTTGATGAGTGGAGAGTGACTCATTTGTTGATTTAGATTAGACTATTGTCTCGTCTGATGAGTACAATCATGGTTGTCCTTATCCTGATTTGGATTAGACTGTTCCTCATTTGTTGTGTCGCTTACGCGCGGCCTTCGCAAGGTCTCCTTTATTCTCACGCGCAGATGTGATATGCGTGAGCATGTGATATGCGCCATGCGCAGATGTGATATGCGTGAGCATACGTGATGCGTGAGCATATGTGATGCGTGAGCATATGTGATACGCGAGCACATGTGATATGCGTGAGCATATGTGATGCGTGAGCATATGTGATGCGTGAACATATGTGATATGCGTGAGCATATGTGATGCGTGAGCATATGATATGCGTGAGCATACGTGATGCGTGAACATATGTGATATGCGTGAGCATATGTGATGCGTGAGCATATGATATGCGTGAGCATACGTGATGCGTGAACATATGTGATGCGTGAGCATATGATATGCGTGAGCATACGTGATGCGTGAGCATATGTGATATGCGCCACGCGCATAGGTTTTGGCTTTGTGTCTTCATGACATCCTGATTTTAAGCCTCGTCTATATTTTGTGGGTTGACCCGCCCCGCTCGATGTTAAGGCGGGTGCATACCCCCTTCAAGCCCCCCCAGTCTAATGTGTCTTGTCTCGCGCGAGCGAGATAAGATAGATATTAGACTAGTTTGCTTTTTCAATAGGGCTTGTTTTTTCTTTTTCTTTTCTTGCACGCGCGTTGCGCGCAATTCCATCTCTTTGGTTAAAACGAATCGTCAATGCACGTGGTTGGTTGGTGTTGGATCGCGGTGGTGCGGCGCTCGGCGCCAGCGCGCATGTGTGATGGCGCGCTGCTGCTTCATAGCGGTGGCACTCATGCATGGTGGGATGCACCATGGCGGCCAGATGGTTATCCGCGGTGGCGTGTACGCGTGGTGGCGCAATGACCTTACGCGGTGGCGAGGTTCACTTGTCGTGGTGCGAATGAATGTCGACGGAATGTTAATCCGCGACTGTGCGCATGTTTGGTGGCGGATTATTGACCCGTGATGACGCATCGTGATCCGTGGTGACGCGCTGCTGCTTCATGGCGATGTATTGAATCGCGGTGGCGCATGCGTGATGGCGGTACATCGAACCATGGTGGCGCATGCGCGATGGCGCGCGCGTGTGCTTGTTGAATATAAGGTATACTTACACATTGAAATTTGAACAAGGTTGTAAGGAAATTATTAAGTACCCCTTAATAGTTGTCATATTTCAAGCTATTTTGCGATATTTTGAATATGCTGACACGCGCCTTGGCATTTCGTTATTCCTCTTTTGCGCGACGTTATCGTGCATTTATTATAGGGAATTATGAATGAGTTTTTTAGCCTTTACGTGTCAGTATGTGTTACTCTGCCTATATCCATTATAATCCCATGCGCGGCCCCGACCTGAAACCTCAACAACTATGTTTTGGCATGTGCTTTGCCTTAGTTGTGCTTAGGTATGTTATGGTCCAGTTGCGCAATACGTGGGATGGATGCTATGAGTAATTTGAGCTAAGGCTCATATTATTGGGCTAAGGCCCTGACGTTGACGAGTTAAAACTCGTCAACGCGTCTGAGCTTGAAGCTCGCGCATGTGTGTTTTACTTCGTTTTATTTTTAGTTTGATGTCAATATAATGTTGTCATATTGCTCAAATTAATAAAAGGAAGTGTGAAACATGTATACAAAAATCAAAATCAGGCTTGCACATGCATGGCGGCGGAGTCGTGACTCGCGGGCGTGCATGCATGGTGGCGAAGCTTGATCCTTGGCAGTGCACATGCACGGCGGCGGAGTGGTGACTCGCGGGCGCGCATGCATGGCGGAGAGTTGCGTGGGCATGCATGGCGGCGAGTCTTTTGCGCAAAACCCACATGGTGGTTTCCGCGGTGGTTTCCACGGGCGCTCACGCATGTCGGCGGAATGGTGACCCGCTGGCGAGCATGCATGGTGGCAGTCTTCTGCGCAAAACCTACATGGTGGCGGTCTTTTGCGCAAAACCCACATGGTGGTTTCCGCGGAGTGAGAATTCGCGGGCGCGCGTGCATGGCGGCGGAAGTCTCTGTAATCTAGACTGTAATTTTAAACCTAAAATCCAGGTCTGTAATCCAGGTCTAGATCTGTAAATCAGATCTAGATAGATCTGAAGCTCAGAGCGGAGAGAATTTAAAACCATCACAGATCTGGAGGCTTGATCATCCGAATCAGGTAGTTTCTTTTTTGGATCTACAAATCCTTTTCAGCTTCATTTTTGCACAGATCTGGAAGCCTCTTTTAGATCTATGGATCTTTTTGAGCTTTAATAGAACAAGTCTTGAAGCCTCTTTCTGTAAACTTCCAGATCTGGGTTTTTCTTGGGAGAGATCTGAGAACCGAGACGAAAATCGAAGGGTAGTTCGTTGCCTGTCCCACGGATGGCGCCAATGTCAAAACATGAAATGAATCTGACCTGATCCATGACGATGTTTCCACGGATGTCGAGATGAACGAACCACATCTTGATCTTCTTCTCCGGTTGCTTGAGATCTGCAATGACCTTTTGGGGGTGTGGAGGTGACTGCTAAGAAATCTCAAGGATCTCTTGTTTACAGACACAAAAATGGTTATGGTGGTGGCTCTTATTGAGCATGACCCCCTAATAAGGAGGTGGAGACCTCCTTATATAGAGAGCCTCATGGCCACCATCATGGTACCCTAATGGGCCTAGCCCAGTTAGGGTTACCTCCACATATAGAGAGCCTCATGGCCACCATCATGAAACATCGTCATGGATCAGGTCAGATTCATTTCATGTTTTGACAGTATTCAAGGACAAAAATACTTTGGGAGAAACTATCAAGTACAAGGCTACACAGATGCAAATAATAATTCTGAAAGGATTGTGATATTCACGAATTCAACCCAACAATGTGTTCTACTTAGTCGAAGTTAAACCTCGAGAAAGATGAAAATAGAGAAACTCGATCCCACCAATTTTATATGGATTGTAGAAAGTTTGTGTACCTTATGATTCACACCCGACCTGATTTGTCATTGTAAGTCGGGTGGATTAGTCATCATAAGTAAACACATACAATGTTACACCGAAAAGGCATTGAAACAAATTCTTTGGTACATAAAGAGGATGATCAATTGTAGAATTATGTACCCGTATTATCAATGAAACAAAATACTTAATGAATTATCTTATAGCGATTAAGGTGGTATTTTATGGACTATGGAAGCGCTAGCGGTATATTATACGTCGGGGTAGAGCGTCATCACAAAGAATGGAAGCCAAACACACACACACACACAAAACTAAAAAAGCATAGCACTTTTGTCATGTGAAGCTAAGTTTGTGGCAGCTATTACAGTGACATATCCAGGGCCGGCTTCGAAAAGTCGAAAAAAATTTGGGCCAAAGGCAAAATCTTTTTTGGGCCTTAACTAAAAGAAACATTTTGTTGGGTTTAAACAGTTTAATTATAAATGAGCTTACTTAATTATGATTTAAATTGTGTAAAAAATTTTATATAAAAATAAGCTTAAAATTGTCTCAAATAAGACTAGAACCCGTAACTTTTTGGTTAGATGTCATATCCCTTTACTATTAGACCAAGCTAGTGGTTATGTAATTGTGTTGAAACATTGATTATACACATGTTTTTAATAAAAATACATATAATGTTTTTTGAAAAAAAGATTCGGACCTAATGAGGTGTTGGGCTTGTGGCCGTCGACTAGCCTGCCATGCCTCAAAGACAGCACTGAACATATCAAACCATATGGTTGGAGAATCAATCTATGGTCAAAATAACCAGGGCAAAGAACCAGTAAAACGTTACATCAACAAATAATACATCAAAATATCTTTGATGAAGAATTCGATGTTTTATAAAAGCATCATCAATCCGATGTTTTATAGAAAGCAAACACATCAATGTTAAAAGTATATAATCTTTTCCTAACTTAAGCCAATAAGCTATGTTCATTGAGAATCTAGTACATGTGAGTTGACCATCGACATGATGTAAATGACAAAACGTAAAATCTTGTCAATACTTAAATAGCAGTAATTAATCAAATAAAAAGAACAGAAAATTGTTAAACCTAAAGCATATGTGCATAGAGGTGCACAAATCGGTTTTTTTTTTAAAACCGGTTCGGTTATTAACCGGACCGGTTTTTTTTTGCCCGGAAAAAAAACCGGTTCGGTTAATAACCGGACCGGTTAATAACCGGTTTTTGTATCTGAAAACCCTAACCGGTCTAACCGGTTAGGACCGGTTTAGGAACCGGTTAGAACCGGTTAATAAACCGGTTTTTTTATTAACCGGTTTTTTAATAACCGGTCTAACCGGTTAACCGGTTTTTTTTTTTTTTTTTTTTTAAATAACCATTATTTTTTCACAGTATAAACAAACCGGTAACTACAAGGCAAAACGGACTGACTCCATTCTTTGCTTTCGTTGTTAGGGTTCTTTGCTTGGAAGATTAAAAACACATAACTTTCATTTATAGCTTTTACATTAAAAATACAAACATTAAATCGTTATCGCATATTCGTAACTCAAAAATACAAACATTAAAGAATGCTTAGACACGATTACATTAACAACTTGCTGTTTCTTACTCATTATTTTCTTCGTTACCCGATCCCGAGCTATTCCTTAGGTAATCGTCGTACGCGGCTTCTTCATCGGTCATTGGTTGAGTGTGTCCTTGATTGACCTCGTCTTCATACAAGCCCGCCTCATAGTCCATTTCCCCCTCGAGTGAGCGTTGATGTTGTGCCCTATCTAAAGAGTCCAAGTAATCCTTGTAGCAAATCGACATCTCTACAGCTGGTGGAGTGAGTCGAGTTCTCCTAATCGATATAACCCTGCCAGAAACAGAAAAAGCAGACTCCGAAGCTACCGTGGAAGCTTGGACCGTTAGTAAATCTTTGGCCATGGCGGCGAGGATCGGAAACTCATCCTCCTTACCTCTCCACCAAGCCAGCAAATCAAGACTTCTAAATTCATCCGGAGTCATGTGTTTCACAAAGTTGGTACCACCATACCTTCCAAGTTCACTGCTTGGGGTGTTTACCTTTTGACGTTTACCGGCGTCTTCCCAAATCATGTAGTACATCCCCATTTCAAGGTCGGTTTGGGATTGGGATTGGGCAACAGCTCTTAACGAGTCATGAATTTGGGAAGACGACCCGTATTCTGTAAGGTAAACATCATACATGTTAGACAAGGTGGTGTTGAAAGCATTCTTTAAAGTTTGGTTATAATAGGGGTTTTGATCGTCGTTTAACTCTAGCTCATCACAAATTTTTTCTATTAAAGCTTCAACACCACCAACATTGATGCAAGGGTTTAACGCAGCAGCACATGTCAAAACAGCGGGTAGTTGTTGAAAATATTTTCTAAATTTTTCTTTCATTTTTACACCCATATCAAAATAAGGTGCACCCCTACAATGAAGTTCACTCAACTTTGTGCACATGACAGCAATTTTTGGTAAAGCAATGGGGCTTGTTGGATAGTAAACCCCGGATAAACTAGTTGTGCAAGATTTAAAAATTTGAAGGACCTCCATAACGATCTCAATCAATAACCAGTTTCTAGGATCGTACGGTGCACATTTACCCCTACTTGACAAAATTTGATGAAACGCAACTAGTGATTCTTTTTGTTGGATGGCTTTCTCAAACATATCACAAGTCGAGTTCCATCTTGTTGGACAATCCCAATTTGGCCCCAACCATTGACAATTAGCTTCTACACAAAATTTTTTGTATCTTGAAAATGTTTTATTGTTGCTAAAAACATCTCGTAACATTCTTTTAAAATTGTTTCTTTGCGTTTCGATCACGTTTAACCCATCTTGCACGGCCAAGTTGATAATATGTGCAATGCATCGGCTATGAAAAAACGCTCAATCACAAATAGGTTTATACTTTAATTTTAAATGGCCAACCGCGGCCGTATTGTTGGACGCGTTATCAAACGAAATTGAAAAGATTTTATGTTCAATCTTGTATTGTCGAATGACTTTATCCAAGAGTTTAAAAATATTTCTACCCGTGTGCGGGTAATCAAACAATTGAAACGCAACGGTTCGTTTCATCATTTGCCACGACTCGGGGTCAACCCAATGAGCCGTCACACAAATGTATGAGTCGGGCGAACCATTAGGTACCGACCACACATCCGTTGTTAAGTTTACACCAGTTTGTAAGTTTGAAAAGTATGAAATTAGTTCGGATTTAGCGTTTTTCCATGCTTTAAGACAATCTCTTCTAAGGGTCGAACGACTTACATGTTGGTAGCGTGGTTGAACATACTTTTGCATCATCTCCGTGAATTGAGGGTTGTCGAAGTGGTTGAAAGGAAGTGTTTGTTGAATCACAAAGTTTGAAAACTGTTGACGTACCGCTTCAAGGTCGTACGTAAACACCGTTCCTTGATTCGTCATCTCCGGCTGCGAACTACTTCCCGATTCGTCCTTCAAGGCCTTGCAAAAGGGCCTTTGTACATGCGCTTTTAAAGTGGAGTTTGCATCTTTGCCATAAAACTTCAAACAATGTTTGCATCGAGCTTTTTGGCTACCGTTAGACATTTCGCATAGGTCGAAATGTTGCCAAACATCTTGGTTTCGTTTCGTGGGGATGACCCGAACGACCGTTTCTCCCGTGTTCGAGGCACCCATGTTGACGGATGAAGCAGCACTTTGGGAGGCCATGATAATCGACTACGAAATAAGAGCGTATGGAGTGGTAATGTGGTATAATTGAGCGTGAGATAACAAAATAATCGCGTATGAAATAAACGTTTAGAGCGTTTGGAGCGTTTGGAGTTGTATAATCGAGTGTGTTCTAACCAATACCCAACCTAAACTATATATAGATGTTTGTGGGGGTAGAATGGTAAAAAAAAAAAAACGGTCAAAATTGAAAAAAACGGCTATATAGCCGTTTCACAACGGAAATAAACCGGTTTTTAACCGGTTAACACCGGTTACTAAAAAACCGGTTAACCGGTTTTTCTATAACGGTCATAAACCGGTTTATAAAAAAACCGGTTAACCGGTTTTTTAGTAACCGGTTATTTAAAAAAACCGGTTTTTTTTATAACCGGTTTGAAAACCGGTTTTTTTTATAACCGGTTTGAAAACCGGTTTGGGCTCTAAAAAGTATAACCGATATACAAACCGGCGGTTTGTAAACCGGTCAAACCGGTTTTAAAAAAACCGATTTTTAAAAAAACCGGTTTCCGGTTTAAACCGGCAAACCGGTTCGAGGACCGGTTTTTTTGACCACCTCTATATGTGCATATCTAGCTAATCATTCCCAGATACAATGTACCAGTTTTTTTTTGTTATTTTTTTTTGGTATATTAATAATGTATTATCAATTGTTTATTGATAGTTAATTTACACCTTCCTTTCAATGGAAAACCACCAATATTTATTCCTATTATTTTATTAATTGACTTTCAAGAATTTGAACTTGTGTTAGGTCAACTCCTTCAGTTCTTGAGTTAAATATTTGAAAGTTTGAACAGTTATGTAAGTTGACCTCTTATTAATTTTCAAAATTCATTTTATTTTATTTATTTAATTATTATGAAAAAGGGTTGGGGTGGATCTAATTCATAGGACATAGTCACAAAATGATTAGCTAAGAGCTTTCTGTCAAGTAGTTAAATTGTTGCCTTCCATAACTGGTTTAGGACTCATATTAAAACTTTAGGTTATTCCATGTAAGTTGGACCATTTAATGAAGGAGTCTCCATATTTCTTTACAATTTTTTTCAGCATTTTAGAATATTATGTGTCGCATTCTGATTAAGATGTTTAAAGTACAGCTTGGCCAACATGTAGCTATTTAATACAAAAGTATCTTCTTTGTGTATAAAAGATCAATGGTTGCATGGGTCATTTGATCAACTGCTTTATAATAACAAGAGTCGTATCATATCAACCGTTGAAATAAATTAGAGTAACAAGCCTCCCAGTCATCAAATCATGTAACCCGAAAAGTCTTTTTAAGTAGTTTATCTAAATGTATCAAACGGTTGGTTATCATGTTGTAAATGTGTTAATTGTGTTGGTGACGTGTAAAAAATGGGCCAAAAATGGTGGTAGACCTGTTTAATTGATTGGATCAACCCAAACAAGACCTGTTTAATTAAACAGTTCAAACTCAAACATAGTCTGTTTATAAAACGGGTTATTTATAGATGTGACCTAAAACCCCTAAAGAAAAGTAAGGTGAAGATGTAAGACTATTGAGTTTGTAATTTCTATTCTTGTTAGAATCTCCATCTTCATCTATACAACATACTTGAAAAACATAGTGTTCTCTAAACTTTGTTTGTTTCTAAAAACTCATGACACATCAGATTCTCCATCTATGTCTTTATATTTATACCGAAATACATTATGATTTGTTTTTAATATTTTAGTATAGAAATATATGGTTGTTGGGGATAACGGTTTACAAAATTGTTCAAGACATTATATTGCTTCACTATCCCGTCATTACAAGTTTTTATCTTTAATATTAGGTTATTGGCGATTATATGATCCCAACATTAATCTTATTTGTGATGGTTTCATGATACTTCAAAACAGGTTTCCAATTGGTTCATGAAAATATTAAGTTTTTGTATGGATATTCCCTCATGATGGTTCGCAATTGTCACAAAACTGTCCTCTTTGCCACCATTCCATCGTTAATGTTAACAAGGTACATTAAACGTACGCGGTGCTTTCGTTAATAAAAAAGTTACTATAAAGTTGCATAGAATTTATTAACCTTTAAGCACAAAAATAAACCTATCTCAACATCTCCAATCAGATTTGCTTAATAAATAGTCTAATTTTTCAAATTTTTAAGCTCATTGCTCAATCAATGCTCAAATCTGTTCATATTGGAAAAACGCATGCACGTTACAATAAAATACAAATCAACTACATAAGACATATCACGCATAAACCGCATTGCACAGTGCAAATTCACACTGCATTTGCGTTGCGTGTTTTACACGCTGCCAACGTGCACATTTTATAACCAAGGTTGGAGTTTTGTTGATTGAACCATTCAGAGTTGAAATAACCACTGATTTAATTTCACACCTGAGAAAGACTTTTAGTCTTGGTTTGATATTCTTGTAGTCTCGTTTGAAAGTCAACGTGTGGATGTGAAACTGTAAATAAGTAAAGAGAGCTATTTGAGATGTACTTAAATTGAGTTGTACTTTATAACAACTTGCTAAGGTAAACTTATTTAATAAACATAATAAACAAGCTCGAGTTTAAATTCAAGCCGATTCGCACAAACTCTCACAATGATAAACATTTTGTAGATCTAGGTATATCTTCCAACAAAGAAACCAAACCCAACAACATGCTATGCAAGATGTACTCGTTCAAAAAATATCAAATTACATACTTTCTCAAAAGGCCACCAAATTCAGAAACATCCACAAAGAAAAACAGAGATAATAGCAATGGTACAATAAAGTTGTGGCTTACGTCAGCGAAAACCAACCTAAGTAAGATCATCTTCCTCCTCCTCCTTAGCCTTCAGCAGCAGCTTCACTCTCAACAGAAGCGTCGTCTTCCACTCATCCTATGCAACAAAAATAATAGCATATTATTAATTTATTATTAACACTATTATTGAAAAAGATGAGTTACCAGCTTAGTCATGCTGTCAAATTCCTTGACAGCATCCGTGAACTTTACAACATCTTCCTCATCTAGTGCACCAGCTAAATCCTGTCATTAATAAATAATAAAATATATAATTAAGTAAATTTAGTATATCGCGCTCAAAGCATGAATAATATCATATTTGTCCGACAAATATCATAACATGAAACAAACCCATTATTCATATTTATCACGTAAATACCCTCCTATATGTAAAGATTTAGGTTAAGAGAATTAAGTGAAAGGAGAATAAGGGTAATTTGTTTAACGAAATGAGTAAAACTAAAAATATTATTTTTTTTAATTGGTATTTAATTGTTCAACAAAAAAAATATCATAATATTAGATATACCCATTGTTCATATTTATGGCATAAATACCCTTCCTATATGCAAAGATTTAGGTTAGGAGAATAAGAAGGATATATTAGTCATATTATAATTTGTTTAATGTAAAAAATTTAAAGCTCATAACGGGTCTATTTGATATGTAATATTTTGGTTCGGTAATGTAACATACAGCCAGTAATCTGTATTCCCGAGTTGCTGAAAATGTCGGATCAAGTTCCTGCAAAAAGTAAACAAAAACTTTCACTCACTTTAAAACTTAATATATAAAATTTAAATTATTATTTTACCTGATAACGCTCCAACGCATTTGTGATTGCAACTACATCACCTTTACAAAGCTGGCATATTCCAGCATTAAGTAGATGCCCTCTAACTCCATATTTTAGCAAGTTATTATTCAGAGATTGTTTTGCTATTTCTTCGTAAATTTCTATAGCCTTTTGATATCTGAATACAAAGATTTTAGAAAATTATATAACTGATGCAAAATGTAATTAACGCAGAAAAAAGAAAAAAAAAGGGTTTTTTTTTGGGGGGGGGATTTATACATAAACTTGCAAATAAAAATATAATATCATACCTACCCAACAAGAAAATTAATATTAAAATATACCCGTTCAAAATAATTAAGATTTCATATTAACCTGGTTCAGTATATACAATGACCATATACCCTTTTACTTGTCCTTTAGGCCACAAGCGAACCGAGCATTCAATGAACCGTTCGACGGGAAGTTCCTTTATGTTCGTGAACGTTTCTTCATTTACACTCCTTTATCTCTATTCGTTTACAGATTTTTATGTTCATTAGTTTACGCTTTTTAAGTTCATTTGTTTACGTTCGTTTAAACCTTTTGGGTTCATTACAATTTAGTCTAGTTTTATTATTCTTTAGGCCAAATAAAGTGATGTTCATGTTTACTTTAATTGGTGTTCACTCGGTTATGTTTTTTCATCTATGTATTATTTATTTTCGTTAGTGTTTGTGAACTGTTCGTTATACTATTAACAAAAGAACATAAACGAACCAGCACGAACAAGAAAACCCCGTTCATTTAACTTTGTGTTCTATCATTTGTTGGTTTAAATTAAATGAACACGAACATGCACTGTTCGGTTCATTAACCATGCGTTTATAAACAGATATATTATATTATGATTTAATATTAGGCAAATATGATATTATACCAAGTTTTAAAGAGCTATACCAAGTTTTAAGGGGCTAATATGTAATTATGCTATAAAAACATTACTTACTGTTCCAGTTGAGCTGAAAATTGTGCAATTTTCTGCTTGCATTGATTAGCAGAAGTAGTTACTTCTTCACCTTGAAATAAATCAGCTGCTTTATCATAATAAGCAATGGCTTTTTCCAAATTCTGTTCTTGTTCATATATCTCAGCAATTTCCTGCAAAAATATATTTATATTACAAATAAAATAAATAAAATTTATAATAAATTGATGGTGTACCTTGCAATATCTTGCAGCCATACTAAGCCTACCAATTTCCATGAATAAATTTAATGCTTGCTCTAGGCAAGCTATGCACTCTGCATACATTAATTCAATATATTGAGATTTATATAGAAGTCTGTAAAGTGTAAACTATTTCTTATTTTCAATTTGGTCCCTGGACTTTGGAAATTGTTACAAACCATCTTAACTTATGGAAAATGTTACAAATGCTATTTAAGTTACTCAGAATGTTACAAGTTTTGGTTGAAATTGACCAAAATAATCAATTCGTTTAGTAACTAGTTTTGAAATTTAGTGACCAAATTATAATTGAACTATGAAGTGTGAGTATGTTGCTAATTAAGCTTTTATATCAAAAATATGAAAGATCAGTAACAGTGGTAAATGAAATTTCAACCATCATTGATAGATGGTAACTGTCAGGAAACGTAGAAAAATGAATGGATTAGGGTGTTTATATGATGCTATTTGAAGGAAATGGCATTTGGATCTTATAAAGTTAATCCTTAAATGATATAGTGATAGAAATATAAGTATTGGGGATGTATTAGCATGTGATCTAAGGAACTTGTACAAGTCTTTGTTTGAACGGTCAAATAATTGTAAGCCATGTGTTTAATCTTTATAAGTATATTGATGTGTACGCTGACATTAGAAAGTGAAACAAGAAGGCTTACAAAAAAAAAATTCCAAGGACCATTCTTGTGTGTGTGTGTGTGTATACAAACATACACAAGAATAGTAAAACAGATTTTGAATAATTTGCTAACCTTTGGTGTTTGTTTTCTTGTATGCATGACCTGCATCAGCATAAGCATTAGCAGATTCGTGTTTGCTATCCATCTGCAAATATAAAAATTTACAACAGTTATATTAACAAAAAACAATAAACATATGGGAAAATACATTATGCAAAGAAGCATCATATACCTTCAAATGACACTGAGCCAACTTGACATACACAGTTCCAGCTTGATCCCCTGAGACATTATATGTCATTTTACAATACAGATGCAAACAACATTCACAAAAACTATATCCAGCTTTTTATATAAATCTATACTTACAAGATTTGGCAAGTTTGTAGCAGTTAGCAGCCTTTTCAAATAAATCACCAGCATCTTCATATTTAGACCTGAACAGGCCCCACCCATTCAGCTTCTTCTCAGCTTTCTTCTCAAACTCTAGACCTTTCGATATTTGATCAGACATTTGTCTGAGAGATTGTAAAGAAATAAAAACAAGAAAATGTTACAACAAAAAAAAAGTAAAAATAATATTTCACTTGTAAGTGTACCGAACAAGTGCATGTCCTTAGTTACATTTTAGATACACAAAATCTAAACATACCTCAGACGATAAATAACAAAATGATGTCCATACATGAAGATATAAGAAACAGCAAATCAAATAAGCTTTACTTACAACCAGAAACTAGGGGTGTGCACAGTTCGGTT